>NW_028175837.1:87500-107500 GCF_949987555.1 Borostomias antarcticus
GTGGTGCTGATTGTGGGTGTGGTTTTAACGTGGTGCTGATTGTGGGTGTGGTTTTAACGTGGTGCTGATTGTGGGTGTGGTTTTAACGTGGTGCTGATTGTGGGTGTGGTTTTAACGTGGTGCTGATTGTGGGTGTGGTTTTAACGTGGTGCTGATTGTGGATGTGGTTTTAACATGGTGCTGATCCTGGTTCTGATCCTGGTTCTGATCCTGATCCTGGTTCTGGTTCTGATCCTGGTTCTGGTTCTGGTTCTAGGTGCACGTCGTGCTGTGACGATTCCGTCTCGGTCACCGCCCTACCCGATGTAGTTGACTCCCAAACCATCACTCACTTTTTTCCACCAATCAGCTGTCACCAAATCCACTCAACCAATTCCAGTGGTTTATTTAGAGGCTCTTCCCTTATTCCCTAGAAGCGCGCGACAAAACAAAGAAGTGGCTAGACCGTCCTTTGTTCGAATTGTTTCATTGATAATAACCACCCAAGGAATAGCATTCAGCTGCGGGATTTACAAACTAGCGATTATTCACTGTAGCCTACTGATGAAACTTACGGGGTGACAGTGACGGTGTCGTGAGTGGAATTGTTATTTTGTTTGTGCTGGTCGAGATTTAAGTTGTAGCCTACAGATCCAAAGACTGAACTGAGCCAAGGACTCTTGGGGGCGAATTCACTAAAGGATTGCGCAGCTTTTCCTGACGCAAAGCCTGTGCAAATAAGTCAAAAATTATGTTTGCTATTCACAAAGCCCTCGCAAAGGGTGAAATATGGTGTTTAACTGCGTTGCGTTCGTCATTGCGTTGCTCTGCGCCGGTGTTATTAGCTTATATTTAAATTAGGTAATATGGGCGGAGAATGTTCCCCTTTCTATGCAAATGAACATTATTGCAAAACCCGCCCAATTCACAAACATCGGCGCAAATTGCCTCACTTAGTTAAAGTGAAATTAATACCGTTTTCAGAAACGTGGTGGTATTTAAGCGCAAGGGGTGTTTCGCGGTCAGCCTGTCCGCTGATCATGGCAGCAGTGATTGTTGCGAGGCGAAGGCATCGCAATGCCAGGCATGTTGTTCGTGAGAGAATATTTAGAAGAAGGTCACTTTTTGATTTAACACTAGAACCACCGCGGTAACTGTTTGGACACCAGAGCGCGCAGCTCTTCAGCCAACTGGAGGATGAAGTCGCGTCTGGGGAGGCTCAGTTGACTATGCGTCTCTCCACCCGTCCCCAGCGAGTCCAAGCTCCCCCAATGAATATAATAGCCTACATAGCACGAAACTGTGCGTATAATAGTCTATACGCGAAACTGCGCATTCCCTATAGCTGTTCATTGAACGGCTGGGGGCCGATATAGGTATAAATAAATAAATAAAAACATAGCCTACACAATATTTGTTTTATTTGAATGGTCTTGAAAATATTTTGCTTTTGTATCATAGGTGACGGCAGGTAGGCCTATCATCTTCAGCCATGGATGATGACTCCCGTGCGTAATCCTTCCAACGTTGGAGAGGCGGCGTACAACCGGGCTCACATCAGGACGCGCGGTGTGATTGAGTGCACATTTGGAATCCTGAAAAGCCGTTTAGATGCCTAGATCGTACCGGTGGGGCAATGTTATACACTCCCCCAAAAGTATGCCAGATCATCGTGCTGCAACTTGCATAACATAAAATGACAATTTTTCCTTTGTTCGTCTTTTTAAATCATTCCACCTCCGTTTGCAGTCTTCCGCGTTTACACACACAAATGGCACTGACTGATTGGGAAATTAAACACCAAATATGATTTTTTGCTGCAGTCGTGATATTTTTTGCCGAAAGCTGTGAGACATGTTTTTGAACCTCGTCCGTGAGGCCTTCAAGTTCGCTGTCTGAAAATCGTATCTTTCTTTTTCTGTCTGCCATCGTCCAATGATATGCATACGAGTTGTATGCGCTGTATGCGCAGTATTTATAGTCATTTCCTATATCAGCAGCAAATTGCACTCAGCCGCAAACACCGAATGGGCGTGTTTGCTCTGGGATATTATTAGCGCAATGTCTTTAGTGAATAGGTTTTTAAAACGGAGCACATAGCGGGCGCAACTGACGCGCAATATTATGGTGCAATTAGCGGGCGCAATTTGCTTTAGTGAATTCGCCCCTTAATTTTTGTGAGGTTTTGCGCTGTCGGAATTGGACTGATGTAGCTGGATCTGACTGATTGGTGCGATATATTTTCGATTTGTGATTGATTTATGGTGACGGCCTATGCGAATGAACTGCAATTTGTTTTGTTTAATTGCATGCTTTGGTTGAATATATTTTGATTTTGCTCCGTATATTACGTGTGCATGTGCCTTATTTGCCCTATTGAATGCAACGCATTGGTACGGTGTATTATTTAAATGTGTGTGTATAATGGTTATGAGAAAAATATAATTTAATATTAAGAACGGAAACATTGGTACCTGTATGAGGGTTCATGAGAAGTCAATATACTATAAAATATACAAATATAATATAAAAGAGCTGATACATGCACCCTTTGTGAGGTTGACTGACCATAGGGGATAAAAAAGAACCTTAAATCTTTCATTGTCAGGTTTAGCCTGACTGGCAACCACATTATAAAAATAGTCAAACCGTCACATAAAAAATGGCAACCACGAAGGGACCTATCAAGCTTTAATACAGTTATACCAAGACCGTTCTAAACTCAAACTTCTGATATAAGAGCACATTCAAAGATGCAACCATCCATCAAGTATACCTGAAAAGAATTTTAAAAAAAAATCTAAATGGAGAGACAAGCAATGGACCAGGATGTGTTGACTCTTTTTGATCCCCTAAATGAGACAGGAATCCGGCCTGTACCCCGCCCACGTTCAAGAGGGACAGGAAAAATGCCATCTCCTATTCAACACACAACATCAAACACCCTTGTGGATATGGACCTGACTCCGTCTGTGCCGATGGAGGCACCAGCTACTGCCCAAAGTCTAGCTCCACACATCTTCCAGGAGATGGACCTAACTGAATACATGCATTTTGCAGCAACAGCACCCCCTGGTGTCCACCGGGAGGACGTAAATGTGGGGCACAACACACATCAATCATTGTTGGAGAACTTCAATAAACTGACTGCTGAGCAACAACGCCTCAGTCAAACTGTGGATGGCGCACTGGAAGCTCTCACTCAAAAGCTCTTGAAAATGCACGAGCTTGGACAAAAACAATTACTGGAAGCCTTGGAAAAACATTTGGAGTTTAACCGATCACAGTTCAGTTCCACACTCTCTTGGAGACTACAGCAACACCAGTCACAAGTTATGGAGGATGTAAATCTGGCATTGGTTCCTCTGGTAACCACCATACGGAATGTGGCATCTGACATTACCAAATGTACACATCAGCTGGACACTATGTCATCTGAATTGGCATCCGTCAGACAGTATACACTCCCCTTCACCTTGAGAATAATGGCCAGCTAAGATTAATTGAAATCTTATTAGAACAGCAATTTGTATAGTAATACTGTAAGTCCTATCCCTGCTGGTATTTATGAAAAGTAATTTATTTTGCTAACCAAAATGTGTATTGCATGTTTAGTGCAGAGTGGCATTCTCCATATTGAAACATACAAACATGAACATGAAAACTTCCATGAGTCACCCCACATAACGCAAGTTTGAAGCACAGAGAAAGCAATGATTACAGCCATTCTCATAACCAGCTTACTGCAACTGGGTTTGACTTTTTTAATGCTAACTTTGAAGAAGTTTAGTCTTCATTCACACAGTACAAATTTGTAAGCTTACTTGCTTATGGTTGTCCATCGTATCCGATGATGACAATCCTGCCTCTGCTATTCATGAGTCTTCATGTGGCTATAAAGCCCAATCCGTGAGCCACACTGTCTGCTACAGACAGAACAGGTGAAGGCACTGACTGGGGGTGTGGGTGTGGAACTGGCTTCATGTCTCTTCAAGCGTCTCCTGGTCCGTCGATCACCTCTGTCCTCCTCAAGCTTCTGCACCCCTTGTTGACAGAGCTGCCGCCAGATGGAACGTTGAGCGGCAGTGTCCTCCAGCTGGTTTGGGTTCAGGCTACACTTTTTCATGGTAGTCTTCAGTTGGTCCTTGTACCGTTTTTTCTGGCCCCCTGCCAGGCGACGGCCAAGATGTAACTGGCCATACAGCACTTTACGGGGTAGGCGCTCCCTCGGCATCCGGATGATGTGACCAAGCCAACGAAGTTGGTGCTGGGTGACTGTAGCCTCCATACTGATGCAGTTGGTCTTGCGTAGGATTTCAGTATGGGGCACTCGGTCATGCCAGGTTATCCCCAGGATGGACTGGAGGCATCTGATATGGAAGGCCTCGAGCATCTTGAGGTGGCGACTGTATAGGGTCCATGCCTCACAGGTGTAGAGGAGAGTTGTGATGACAACTGCCAGATAAACTGATACTTTGGTGTGCAGGTTGAGGTCTTTATTTTGGAAGACCCTTCTCCTGAGTCTGCCAAAAGAGGATGACGCTTGTTTAATCCGGTTTTGTATCTCTCTGTCGATGCTGGAGTCGTCAGAGAGGAAACTGCCCAGGTATTTAAAGGATTCCACTATTGTAAGTGGTTTGTCGGAGACCGTGAAGGTTGGTGAGAGAGATGGAGGGGTAGAAGCCCACTGGCATATAACTTCAGTCTTTGCCACGTTAATGGAAAGACCAAGCCTACCATACGCCTTTGCAGCGGCTGCAAGGGTAGCTTGCAGGGCTTCCGGAGTATGGGCCACAACCGCACAGTCATCAGCATACTGTAGCTCGATGATGCGCTCAGATGTTACTTTTGTGACTGCCTGGAGCCTACGGATATTGAACAGATTCCCGTCAAGTCTGTAGTCCACAGTAACTCCACTATCCCTCTCGATGTCCTTGTGGAGCAGTAGCGTCACACACAGGAGGAAGATGTTAAAGAGAACTGGAGCGAGGATGCACCCCTGGCGTACACCAGTGCACACCCTGAACGGCTCGGATTCCTGGCCTCCGGTGGTCACGCGTGCCATCATCCCTTCGTGGAACTGCCGAAGGATGTTGACAAACCTTCGTGGGCAGCCAAACTTCAGAAGGATGTTCCATAGGAACTCCCTGTTGACTGTGTCGAAGGCTTTTGACAGATCGATGAAGGCTATGAAGAGGTCCTGTTGTTGCTCCCTGCACTTCTCCTGGAGTTGTCGTGCTGCAAATACCATGTCCACAGTACTCCTGTTCCTCCTGAACCCACATTGTGACTCGGGCAGCAGTTCCTCCGAGATGTTCTTCACCAGCCTCTGTAACATGACTTTGGCCAGGACTTTTCCAGCAACAGCCAGTAGTGAAATGCCACGACTGTTGCCACAGAGGGACTTGTCTCCTTTGCCTTTATATATGGAGACAATGTTAGCATCCTTCCATTGCTGGGGAACGGTCTCATTCTTCCATACATGTGAGATGGTGAGGAAAAGCGCACGGGTGCAGAGGTAGCCTCCCTGTCTGAAAACCTCTGCAGGGATGTTGTCAGGGCCAGGGGACTTGTTGTTTTTTAGCGACCTGACTGCACTATGAACCTCTTCAAAGGTTGGTGGAAGGTCGAGATCTTGGATGGTGGGGCGGATAGGTAGTTCATCCAGGACTGAGGGATCTGTTGGGGAGGGCTGGTTCAGCAGTGTTTGAAAGTGCTCTGCCCACCTTCTCGTGATGAGTTTCTGGTCCTTTATGAGGGTGGTACCATCTTCAGACTTCAAGGGAGAGACAGAGCAGTTTCGTGGGCCGTAGATGGTTTTCACTGCATCATAAAAGTTGTGCATATCATTTCTATCGGCACAAGATTGTATTTCATTTGCCTTTGCTATCCACCACTCATTCTGCAGGGCACGCAATCTTGACTGCACCTCTTTCCTGGATTTTTGCCACTTTTGTCGGAGAGTCGTTGATGTAGGATTATTGAGGACAGCACTGTGTGCTTTGTGCATGTCTTTGAGCATGGAAGTTATTGTGCCAGTGTTGTCATTGAACCAGTCCTGTTGCTTTCTGCCCTTAAACCCGATGGATTGGGAAGCTGCCTCATAAAGCCTAGAGTTCACAGATGACCACTTTTCATCAATAGGGTCATCTGTGCTCAGGAGATGTTCAATGTCCTCCAGGTTTTCAGCCAGAGACAGACGGAGGTTGTCCCGGATCTCAGCCCTTTCTAGCTGGATGCAGTCAAGCTTCCTCTTCCCTGACCTCTGGAGACGGACAGCAGGGCGCACTTTCACCAGGAGCCTGGTCATGATGAGTCGGTGATCTGTCCAGCACTCAGCCCCTCTCATTGCACGTGTGAGTAAGACGTCTTTTATCTCAGAGCGCCTCACAATGATGTAGTCCAACAGGTGCCAATGTTTGGAGCGTGGGTGCATCCAGGATGTTTTGTGCTTATTTTTGAGTTGGAAGAGTGTGTTCGTGATGGTCAAGCCATGCTCGGCACATAGGCTTAGTAACCGCAGGCCGTTAGCATTGACCTGGCCAACGCCATGCCCACCAATGACACCACTCCACACCTCGTTGTCGTTCCCCACTCTGGCATTAAAATCGCCCAGCAAAAAGATCTTGTCCTCCTTGGGTATACGACGGAGGGCCTCGTCTAGTGACTGATAGAATCGGTCCTTCACGTCGTCCCCTGATGGTAGTGTCGGTGCATAGGCACTTAGGAGGGTTTCATAGCGTTTCTTGGCCAGAGGGATCCTGAGTGACATGAGCCGTTCACTTATGCCAATCGGTGTTTCGGTGAGTCTTGGTAGGAGGCTGTTTTTTATTGCGAGTCCCACACCATGCTGATGTTGTCCTCCGGTGGGGTATCCCTTCCAGAAGAAGGTGTAAGTATCTTCCTTCAGGGAGCCTTCATCCAGGAACCTTGTTTCACTCAGGGCGGCAATGTCAATATTGTAGCGGTTGAGTTCCGCTGCAATGAGTGCAGTCCGTCGCTGAGGTCTTTCGGCGTTGCCGTCCAGCAGGGTTCAAACGTTCCATGTTGCCAGTTTAAGGGGGATAATTTTCTTTGCTTTATTTCGACCGCAGGGTGGAATGCCCCGACAGGCGCGGTAACCTGTCCAGGGTAGATTAAGTGGGCAATGTTTAGGCCACCTTTTCTAGGCCCCTCCCCCTAGGGGGTGAGCAGTGCACTCCTAAATAGGGCTGCTCAGTCGCACAGGGGTCTGCCGAGAGCAGCTGCCACTTGTCGGCTGCTAGCGACCATAGATAGCCCTGTGCCGCTGGCGTGCAGGGGTCTGGTTAGAGGCTTCCAGTCTATTCGAACCTGCCCCCGTCACCAGGCACCCTGGCGCCGCCAGACTTCCCATAGTTTCCGGTGCTGGTCTCACCGAGGCAGAGGTGGATACCTGCGCAATGACCTTATTTAGAGTGCCGTTGGGGATGCGCATGTCCCAGCAGCACTTCTTCGCCGCAAGAGGGTGGGATCTGGTGGCAAGGGAAACCCAAGACGGCCAGCACTCTCCCACAGCTGCAGGAGGCTGCCGGAGCTCCAGTCTTTTGGAGGACCGCCTGTCGTGCGCCGCCACACACGTTGCTTTTCTCTCAGGGTGTGCTCCCCTAGCCTTTGTCTTCCTAGACTTACCCACAAGGCAGCGGGACAGTGGTTGGTCAATGCCAGGGCGTGTCCACTTCACGTGGGCCTGCACATTTGACCTCTGGGGACCACTGCAGCTCCGAGATCCCCTTGCAGTTTCGCCTGGGACCGCGAGGTACCCAGTTTCCATGTGTGGCCGCGAGGAGGCACTGCAGGAGTCTTGGCAGTAGAGAGGCTATGTACCGGCAGGAGGAGACTTACGCACTCGGCTCCTCTTTTCACCCCCTGTGAAGGAGGCTAGCCGGCGGCAGTAGCTGAAAGCAGAAAGTAGCAAGCAGAGGCAGCGTGCAGCATGCACTACAACTACAACTACAAGTACTACTACCCCAGTAATACTGCACTATCGCATCAGCTGCCCTGTGCACATGCACACACACACACACACACACACACATACACATACACACTTAACATGTCATGTGTGCATTTTGTTTGTATGTATGTTGTACAGTATGTTGTATTGTGTGTGTTGGGTTTCCATGCTATTGTGATATATATATATATATATATATATATATATATATATATATATATGTGTGTGTGTAGTGACTACATTATAGGTTCGTGTTCCCCTCTCTCTAGGTTGTCTAGTGGGTGGGAACTGGGATCTGGCGTGAGGTGCCAGGGGGACTAGTATTGCTGTTGCAACTTGCTGTTCTCAACACATGTTTTGGATTAAACAGTTGATGTTACGTTACCTACGTCTTTCCTTTTTCCTCCGGCACTACACTGGTGACCCCGACGTGCGTTTTTGTTAACATTATTGTGTACAAAAAACAAGCGACTGAACAGTCTGCAAAATGGCCGGCCGAGGAAGACGTTCAAACCAACGGCAGCAATCACCGTCCCCTGTCAGAGTGACGCATGGTGCGCACGCTCCCACTCTAAAGCTTCCAGGGTTCTGGGACGCAACTCCTACTGCATGGTTTGCTATTGTAGAGGCTCATTTCAACAAAAGCAACATTGATGATGACGACGACAGGTACAACCATACTGTGGCAATGTTGGGCAGCTCCACTGCGGCTCGAGTGGTGGGGTTTTTGTCTGCCCCCCCGACGACGGACAAATATGGGCGCCTCAAGGCCCTACTCCTCGACACATTTGAACTGTCCACTGCTGAGAGGGTCCGTCGCCTATTTGACATGTCGGACTTGGGAGACGAGAGGCCCTCTGCGCGTATGGAGAGGATGCTCAACCTGCTCGGTACGGAAGACCCCATGATCCTTTTCACAGAGCTGTTCATGCGCACACTGCCTGCTCCAGTCAGGATGGCGCTAGCTAATACCACCATCGTAGGACCCCGCGCCCTGGCCATGGAGGCGGACCGGTTTGTCTTGGCCATGCCTCAACGGTCCACTGAACTGCTCGCTCCCGTGGCTGCCCCACCACCGGATCGTCGCAGGAGGATGAAGGACGACGCCAGACCCTCCGGCCAGCAGGGTAACGCCGCGGGCCATTGCTTTTACCATGCCACATTTGGCGCCAAGGCCAGGCGTTGTCGCTCGCCTTGCACCTTCGGACCGACGGGAAACGGCGGAGCCAGCGCTCGGTAGTGGCCCTGAGCGCTGGCGCCACCAACAGGCTGCTCTTCATACACGACACCGTCTCCGATCGTAAGTTCCTTTGCGACACTGGCGCACAGTGGAGCATCATTCAGGCAGGGGGATCGGACGTGGCAAAGGGGGAGCACGGTCCTAAATTGGCGGGCGCAGACGGCACGCCTATCCGTACCTACGGCATCAGGGCAGCGGACGTGTGCTTTGAAGGCCAACGCTTTACGTGGGACTTTGTCGTCGCAGCTGTCACGTTTCCCCTCCTGGGCGTAGACTTTCTGTGCGCCCACAACCTGTTAGTTGATGCGGGGAACAGGCGCCTGGTCAACTCACAGACTTTCGCTTCCTTCGCCTGTGCTCAGGGGGAGGCGGTCTACAGCGGGCTGTCCAACACGCTCGCCGAAAGCGACCAGTACCTTCGGCTGCTCGCCGAATTCCCCGACCTCGCTAAGCCCACCTTCTCTGCGCCCACGGTGAAACACGGTGTGGAGCATCACATTGAAACTACTGGACCTCCCCTCCACGCCAGGGCCAGACGCCTCAACCCGGAGAAGCTGGCTGTCGCCAGGGCGGAGTTTGCACACATGGAGCAGATTGGCATCGTTAGGCGCTCAAACAGCCCCTGGGCATCTCCCCTGCACATCGTCCCCAAGCCAGATGGCGGGTGGCGCCCATGTGGGGATTACCGCCGCCTCAACGACGCATCAAAGCCGGACCGCTACCCCGTCCCCCATATCCAGGACTTTTCTGCGCACCTGGCGGGCAAGCACTTCTTCTCCAAGGTAGACCTGGTACGGGGGTATCATCAGGTGCCGGTGCACCCCGAGGACGTCCCGAAGACTGCCGTCGTCACGCATTTTGGCCTGTTCGAGTTCCTGCGGATGCCGTTCGGCCTGAAGAACGCGGCGCAGACCTTCCAACGCCTCATGCACTCGGTGCTCCAGGACCTGCCTTTCCTGTTCGTCTACCTGGATGACATCCTTGTCGCGAGCGCCACAGAGGAGGAGCACCTGTCCCACCTCCGGACCCTTTTCACACGGCTCAGTCAACACGGGCTGATTGTCAACCCAGCAAAGTGTGTCTTCGGACGGGATGCTATCGACTTTCTCGGGCACCGGGTCTCTGCGGAGGGTGTGACCCCCCTCCCCTCGAAGGTGGAAGCGGTTCTTGCCTTCCCGCGCCCCCAGTCAGTCAGCGAGCTCAAGGGGTTCATCGGGATGGTGACCTTCTACTTTCGCTTCATCCGCCGGGCCGCCCACATCCTGCACCCGCTGTATGACGCCCAGAAGGGCAAGACTCTGAAGCAACAGATCGACTGGACAGCAGAGCGTGTTAAGGCCTTTCAGGACACAAAGGCTGCCCTGGCCCGCGCTGCCATGTTGGCCCACCCCTTGCCCTCGGCACCCACTGCTCTCACCACGGACGCCTCTGACTTTGCTGTGGGAGCGGTGTACGAGCAGTGGGTTGGAGATGCCTGGCAGCCCCTCGCTTTCTTTAGCCGCCAGCTGTCCCCCAGGGAGCGCAGGTACAGCACCTTCGACCGGGAGCTCCTCGGGCTGTGGCTTGCCGTCAGACACTTCAGGTTTTTACTGGAGGGCCGCGAGTTTACTGCCTTTGTGGACCACAAGCCGCTCACACACGCCATGTCCAAGGCAACGGAGCCGTGGTCCGACCGCCAGCAGCGTCAGCTCTCCTACATTTCCGAATTCCCCACAGACATCCGGCACGTGGCTGGGAAGTCCAACGTGGTCGCAGATTGTCTCTCCAGGGCAGTGGTCGGTGCGGTCCAACTGGACTTGGACTATACCCACATGGCTGCGGATCAGGCCGCCGACCCCTCCGTCCAAGCTCTCATGTCGTCGGACACGGGGCTGCGCCTGGAGGAGGTACCCTTCAGTGATGCAGGGGCCACGCTCCTGTGCGACGTCTCCACGGGTCAGCCACGGCCGGTGGTCCCCGCCAACTGGAGACGCCCCGTCTTCGAGGCAGTGCACAGCTTATCTCACCCCGGTAGGAAACCGTCCTCACGGCTGGTGTCAGAGAAGTTCGTCTGGCACGGGCTCAAGAGGGATGTGAGGGCCTGGGTCGACACTTGCACTGCCTGCCAACGTGCCAAAGTGCATCACCATGTCAAGGCCCCCCTGGAACAGTTCTCTGTGCCGGAGCGGAGGTTCGACCATGTCAACGTGGACCTGGTAGGTCCCCTCCCCCCCTCGCACGGTTACACCTACCTCTTTACCATGGTGGACAGGACGACTCGCTGGGCGGAGGCTGTCCCGCTCTCCTCAACGACAGCCCCCGATCTGGCCCGGGCGTTCATCGCGGTGTGGGTCTCCCGCTATGGCACCCCTGCTGATCTCTCCTCTGACCGTGGCCCGCAGTTTACTTCAGAGCTGTGGGCAGCGGTGGCAGAGAATCTGGGGGTCAAGCTCCACCGTACTACCGCCTACCACCCACAGGCCAACGGACTGGTTGAGCGCTTTCATCGCTCCATGAAGGCCGCCCTTCGAGCCAGCCTCACGGACAGCAACTGGCTCGACAAACTGCCGTGGGTCATGCTTGGGCTCAGGACGGCGCCTAAGGAGGACCTCCAGTCATCTTCAGCCGAGCTAGTTTTCGGACAGCCACTGCGGGTTCCTGGTGACTTCATCCCCAAGTCCACGGAGCCCTGGTCCGCCTCCGCTCAGCGTGCCTCCCTGCTGGACAGCGCCAGGGCCTTCGCCCCGGTCCCGACTACACAGCATGGCGTCCCTGCTTCACGGGTGCCCCCAGAGCTGCACTCGGCGGGTTACGTTTTCATCCGCCACGACGGCCACAGGACTCCACTACGACCTCCCTATGACGGGCCCTTCCGTGTCATCAAGGCGGGTGCCAAGACCTTCATGGTTGACATGGGTGGTAAGCCTGAGTGTGTGTCTGTTGATCGCCTCAAACCGGCCCACTTGGACCTTGAGCTGCCCCCGGACTTGGCCCTGCCACCGCGCAGGGGCCGCCCTCCTGTCCTACCCCCCCTGCCGCGCTGTGGCCGTCCCCCCCTCCAACCTCCGGTCGTCGCTTCCCCCCGCACCACCCAACTAGAAGATGTGGCGGACAATGTCGCGCCTCCTCCCGCACCTCCTGACTTTACCTATAGTCGTAGGGGCCGGGCCATACGCCCTCCTCGCCATGAGGATTTTGAATATTGAGGTGAACACTGGGGGGGGCTGGTGTAGTGACTACATTATAGGTTCGTGTTCCCCTCTCTCTAGGTTGTCTAGTGGGTGGGAACTGGGATCTGGCGTGAGGTGCCAGGGGGACTAGTATTGCTGTTGCAACTTGCTGTTCTCAACACATGTTTTGGATTAAACAGTTGATGTTACGTTACCTACGTCTTTCCTTTTTCCTCCGGCACTACATGTGTGTATATATCATGGAATATTATTTAGTGGTATTCTTTACTTTAACTGTATGGCTAAACCAATAATTCAAGCTCCATATTAAGTGTCACTCGCCTCTTGTCTGAACTTTGTATTGAATGCTGAAAACGCTGAGCAGACAGTCTTGGTGTTGCTACATGACTTGTGACCAGATGAGGACACGGTGGCCTTTGTCCAGTCAGGACAGACCCCTCTAACCAGGGTGTCGTGTTACTACTGTCTGAACACCCCACCCCGGCGGTCTGGAGGGAGATGGAACCGCGGTGCGTAACACCGTGTCCTAACTGCTTGCGACGCGAGCAACAGAACGCCACATCGCACGCTTGCGGTCCTAACTGAAACCGTTCAATTCCCTGTTCTGTTACGTCATTTGTCTATATTCCCAACTGAAGACAGTTAAAGAACGAACGCCTGTCAACGCGAGCGACAGGAGGGAAATAGGAACAGGGCGAGCGTCAAAAGGGCAGTTAAAACGTCACGCTGCGTCGCGCTGCGTCGCTCGCGTCCAGTTAGGACAGAACAATAGAAAACAAAGCAATGCAACGCATTTTGTCGCTGACGCTCGCTCGCGTCGCGTGTAGTTAGGACACGGTGTGAGGAAGGGTTGCACGGCTACATGTCCTCAGTTGATATGCAGCTACTCGGGACTTTGTTCATTAATTGTTAATGAATGTTTTCTCCTCGACACTCTATCCAGTCGTTTTATGAGAGAATCATCGTCAGCGCTGTGCGGTTTTCCGTGGGAGCCTTGAGTGTTGTACTGTATTCTTTTATGAGATCGTCTTCATCAGTGTTGTGTATTTTTATGAGGCAATCTCTATCAGTGTGGGGCTGAATTGTGCGTTTTTATGAGCGTATCTTCATCAGTGTGGTGCTGAATTGTGCGTTTTTATGAGTGGATCTTCATCAGGGTGGTGTTGAATTGAGAGAAGGCGCTCGTCCTTGTCCCTCTGAGGGATGATCGGACCATCACACTCCTCCTCTAAATGACGGCTTAGTGACAGCAGCTGACAGCCAAGTCATTTTCTCCCACAAAAGACCCAATCTCATAATGGGGTTTGCATCAATCCTCTCGTTCTCCTGCTCTCTCTCTCTCGCTCTCTCTCTCTCTCCATCCGGCTCTCTCTCTCTCTCCATCATCTTTCTTTCTCATTCTCTCCATCTTTATCCCTCCATTTCTTCCGCCCTCTCCATCTCTTTCTCCCTCCATTTCTCTCCGCCTTTCGTCTCTCTCTCTCCATCCATCTCTCTATTTCTCCTTTCATCCCTCTCTCTCTCTCCATGTTTCATCCCTCTCTCTCTCCCTCTCTCTCTCTATCTACTCCCTCTCAGAGCACATTAATGACACAGTTGGGTAAGAGCGCCCCTGAGCTGAGCAGAGGAGCTGATGAGCCTGCAGATGGGGGAGAGGAGGGTAGTACACACTCACTCCATCAGTAGTACACACTCCCTCCCTCAGTAGTACACACTCACTCCCTCAGTAGTACACACTCCCTCCCTCAGTAGTACACACTCACTCCCTCAGTAGTACACACTCCCTCCCTCAGTAGTACACACTCACTCCCTCAGTAGTACACACTCACTCCCTCAGTAGAGACAGACAGACAGGAGAGAGGAGGGTAGTACACACTCACTCCCTCAGTAGTACACACTCACTCCCTCAGTAGTACACACTCACTACCTCAGTAGTACACACTCACTCCCTCAGTAGTACACACTCACTCCCTCAGTAGTACACACTCACTCCCTCAGTAGTACACACACACTCACTCCCTCAGTAGTACACACTCACTCCCTCAGTAGTACACACACACTCACTCCCTCAGTAGTACACACACACTCACTCCCTCAGTAGTACACACTCACTCCCTCAGTAGTACACACTCACTCCCTCAGTAGTACACACACACTCACTCCCTCAGTAGTACACACTCCCTCAGTAGTACACACTCACTCCCTCAGTAGAGACAGACAGACAGGAGAGAGGAGGGTAGTACACACTCACTCCCTCAGTAGTACACACTCCCTCCCTCAGTAGTACACACTCACTCCCTCAGTAGTACACACTCTCTCCCTCAGTAGTACACACTCACTCCCTCAGTAGTACACACTCACTCCCTCAGTAGTACACACTCCCTCCCTCAGTAGTACACACTCACTCCCTCAGTAGAGACAGACACAGGAGAGAGGAGGGTAGTACACACTCCCTCCCTCAGTAGTACACACTCCCTCCCTCAGTAGTACACACTCACTCCCTCAGTAGTACACACTCCCTCCCTCAGTAGTACACACTCACTCCCTCAGTAGTACACACTCACTCCCTCAGTAGTACACACTCCCTCCCTCAGTAGAGGCAGACAGACAGGATATACACACAGCTCAGACCCTCTACCGTACTGGACTGACAGCTCATTGGCTGTGGTGATGCTCTGTACGTACTGGACTGACAGCTCATTGGCTGTGGTGATGCTCTGCACGTGGTGGACTGACAGCTCATTGGCTGTGGTGATGCTCTGTACGTGGTGGACTGACAGCTCATTGGCTGTGGTGATGCTCTGTACGTACTGGACTGACAGCTCATTGGCTGTGGTGATGCTCTGTACGTGGTGGACTGACAGCTCATTGGCTGTGGTGATGCTCTGTAGCTACAGTAGCAGACCTGGCAGGAAATACTATGTCTAGTTACTTATCTGGCCTTGATTGTCCGTGTCTGGCACAATCGTGGGGTTTGCAGTTTCCATTACATTACAAATTACTGTAATGTGATGTAATGTAACGTAATGTAATGGAAAATGCAAAGCTCACCAACCAGTCCCAAGTAAACGCTGACGAATCGGAAAGAATTTCCAATAGTGTTTTGTCCCAGATGGTTAGTAACTCCTCAACTTGAATGTAAAATCCTGCTATCATCTGATCCTAAACTCGGTTAGATGATAGACCAGCTGTGTCCGTGACGAGAGACAGAATGATCTCTCATTATCCTGTAGTCTGCGCTTCTACTAGGAAGCGCGGGGGAGACTGATGATGATTGGTTCAGGGAAGAGGACGGCGAGAGGTCATTGGGTAGATCATGTTAGCGGACAGCTGTGAGTGGCTGATTGGTTAACGAACCATCACTGTCAGTCCAAGAGACAAGGACGAAGGAAGGAGAGGAGGAGTGAGGGACAGGGGGGGAGGGGGGGACAGAGAGGAGGAGTGAGGGACGGAGGGGGGGACAGAGGGGAGGAGGGGGGGGGGCAGAGGGGGGGAAGGGGGGGACAGAGGGGGGGGGGGCAGGGGGGAGGAGGGGGGGAGGGGGGGACAGAGGGGAGGAGGGGGGGGGCAGAGGGGAGGAGGGGGGGAGTGAGGGGGGAGGAGGGGGGGACAGAGGGGGGGAGTGAGGGGGACAGAGGGGAGGAGGGGGGGGACAGAGGGGGGGAAGGGGGGACAGAGGGGAGGTGAGGGGGGGACAGAGGGGAGGAAGGGGGGACCGGGGAGGAGTTGGTAAAAACAAGAGGAAATGCTCCGTTGTAACTGGGGGGAGACAGTCTGACACACCAGATGGTTTCCTTCTGGGAACTCTCCGTTGGAAACCGTTTGGAAAAGGGCGGGCACTAAATACTTGGTAGGTGATTGGATGAATTATTTGTCTATCACCGTCTATCCCGCTGTCAGGGTAGCTGTTTATATTTAAAATTCCTAAGAACCAACGCTGATTGGCCAGATTGTTTTCTGATCTGGTACAAATGGATCTCTATGGAGAGTATCCATACTGATCTGTGAGAGAAACAGAATGTTGAGCTCGCTAAATCAGGATGGTCTCACGAGGCTAAGGGAGACAGGCCCCCTCGGTTTTTGGCACATTTTAATTTGACACTTAACTGAGCATCAAAGAGATGCCTAATCGGAGCCTTTCAGACCCTTCCGAGGGAAGGGGGGAGGAGGGGGGAGGCGGGTGCCAGTCACATTCTCCCCCCTCGGCCCCCGCCCCCCCCTGGGCCTCCCTGCTCCCAGCACCGGGGCTGACAATCTCCTTATCTCTGCTCTAAAAGGGATGACTCAGCATAAAGGAGTGACTCAGAGTCGTGTTGATACTGGAGGGGGAATAGGAGAGAGAGAGGGGGAGGCAGAAAGAAAGGAGATGAGAGGAGCTGACAGAGGGAGAGGGGGGGAGAGAGAGAGAGAGAGAGAGAGAGAGAGAGAGAGAGAGAGAGAGAGAGAGAGAAGAAAAGGGGGGCAGAGAGAGATGAAGAGAGACAGCGAGGGTGATTCCACGAGCAGTTTGACTTTGTCAGACATCAGATTAACCTTCTCTTGTCTCATTCTGACTCTGCACTGCTGCTACTTTCTCTGGTCGTTCTCTACTTACTTTATCTGGAAGGTTCTCTGTTCTCTGAGTTCTCTGGTTGTTCCTCTGAAAGTTCTGGTAGATCTTCTGGTAGTTCCTGTAGTTCTTCTGGTAGCTCCTGTAGTTCTTCTGGTAGCTCCTGTAGTTCTTCTGGTAGTTCCTATGAAAGTTCTGGTAGCTCCTGTAGTTCTTCTGGCAGTTCCTGTAGTTCTTCTGGTAGTTCCTGTAGTTCTTCTGGTAGTTCCTATGCAAGTTCTGGTAGCTCCTGTAGTTCTTCTGGTAGTTCCTGTAGTTCTTCTGGTAGTTCCTATGAAAGTTCTGGTAGCTCCTGTAGTTCTTCTGGCAGTTCCTGTAGTTCTTCTGGTAGTTCCTATGAAAGTTCTGGTAGCTCCTGTAGTTCTTTTGGTAGCTCCTGTAGTTCTGGTAGCTCCTGTAGTTCTTCTGGCAGTTCCTGTAGTTCTTCTTGTAGTTCCTGTAGTTCTTCTGGTAGTTCCTGGAGTTCTTCTGGTAGTTCCTGTAGTTCTCCTGGTAGTTCCTGGACTTGTGCTGCGTTCCTAATGTTTGTTTGTGTTTTCCGCCGTTTTCCTCACGGTATAAAATCTACCCCCACTTCATCAACGTCAGCTGCTGACATCAGTCAAGATGGCTTCCTCAACTTGAGCTCAGTAACGAAAAATGTTCGAAAAATGTTTTTCTTGACTGTAGTTGCTCCATGGAAACAAAACATGTTCATTAGCCGCGTCGAAACGCTTCGACAAATCCCTGGGAGCAAAATAACGAGGATTACCACAACAACCAACGTCTAGGAGGATGGGGATTCGAGTGCACCATGCTAACCCTCTAGCTCTAGCCATGCTAACCCTCTAGCTCTAGCCATGCTAACCCTCTAGCTCTAGCCATGCTAACCCTCTAGCTCTAACCATGCTAACCCTCTAGCTCTAGCCATGCTAACCCTCTAGCTCTAACCATGCTAACCCTCTAGCTCTAGCCATGCTAACCCTCTAGCTCTAGCCATGCTAACCTTCTAGCTCTAGCCATGCTAACCCTCTAGCTCTAGCCATGCTAGCCCTCTAGCTCTAGCCATGCTAACCCTCTAGCTCTAGCCATGCTAGCCCTCTAGCTCTAGCCATGCTAACCCTCTAGCTCTAACCATGCTAGCCCTCTAGCTCTAGCCATGCTAACCCTCTAGCCATGCTAACCCTCTAGCCTAGCCTATAAAGTTAAGTTCAACAAAACGAAAAATATGCTATCGCACACACTCACACAAAAGATGACAACCGACGCATTTAATTTATTCCGGCAACCGATGGAAACTCAGTCCCGCCGGTGCAGGTTAATCCTTGATTCCACAAATTGCACAGTATTTTGGCATTGTCAGTGTTTTTATTCAATAGCAAATATAGCTAGATACAGGGTCTGACAAATATTCTGAGTGACAAATGTTCACTGGAGAGATAATGATGGCTACTGCTGTTGTCCTGACGATTTCCGCCTGCACAGTTACGCGCAATGCATGCTGGTTAATTGAGTCTTTCAAAATAACAGCTTCTGTAACCACCATATTTAGTTTATTGAACTATTTACTAGAATTAATGACATTTTCTGGTATAAGTTAATTGTAAACACAACTTGCTGGCCACTGCCACAGACATCATGAACTCCCAGCCAGCAAGCTGGTGCTCTGGGAGCCGACACACGGGCACCGATTAAGAGGACGTCCCACACCAACATACGTGGATGTACTGAGGAGGGACGCAGGAGTGGAGAGTTCTCCGGAACTGGCTGGATGTATGGACGACCGATAGGCTTGGAGACTTCCCTGTCAAGCTCGTCTGAGGACGACCTAATGATGATAAGAGGCTACAAAACCATAGACTTGAATTCTCATTTAACACAACACTCAATCTCTGAGACAATCTCAGGGGAAAACCGTTCCGTACCATATGTTGCTTTTTTCCCTCTGCAGAAGAAATATTCACATTTGGTGCCATTTTCAAATGAGTTATCAAGTTAGGTGTGTTGCCAGAAACATCTCCGTTTCATATCTCATCTCTACTGAACCCTGAGTAGACTGCCTGCAACACACGAGGGAGAGAGAGGGGAGAGGCACAAGATAAGTGACTGTTTACAAAAGTTATATATATAATAAACAATAAGCAATTTTATATTTTTCATATTGTACATATTTTTCTTACTGTACCGAAAATGAACTGACTTCAAAACCGAGGTAACGAACTGTGATTTTTGCGTACTGGTACACCCCTATAAGACAAGTTAGGTCTTTTAGACCCAATTTGCGATTGATTTGTATGCATCAAGCGCACATGTAGGCTAAATGCACCATCAGTTCAGCAGGTGCATTAAAGAAACAGTCATCCAGATAATGTGCTCTCTTACTCAAAACACGAGGCCAATTTGCATGCAAATTGGTAAAAAAAAAACACACAAAAAAACAATTGCCATGTCTTCTTATTACAAGTGTCCCCAACAAAGCTCAAATCAAAACTGCTCCTGACTCATTCTGTACGATATAGTTTTAGCGCACTGGGCACTTCTTCTACTTATACTATACTCCTGTTTGCTGTTTTTTTTATTTATGTTGCAGGTTGTGTGTGTGTGTGTGTGTGTGTGTGTGTTGAGTGTTAGTAGGAGGGTGTCTCATCTACGGTCTCCTAATCCAGTCTGTGTGTGTGTGTGTGTGTGTGTGTGAGGAGGGTGTCTCATCTATGGTCTCCTACTCCAGTGTGTGTGTGTGTGTGTGTGTGTGTGTGTGTGTGTGTGTGTGTGTGTGAGGAGGGTGTCTCATCTATGGTCTCCTACTCCAGTGTGTGTGTGTGTGTGTGTGTGAGGAGGGTGTCTCATCTACAGTATGGTCTCCTACTCCAGTGTGTGTGTGTGTGTGTGTGTGTGTGTGTGTGTGTGAGGAGGGTGTCTCATCTACAGTATGGTCTCCTACTCCAGTGTGTGTGTGTGTGTGTGTGTGTGTGTGTGTGTGTGTTAGTAGGAGGGTGTCTCATCTACGGTCTCCTCCTCTAGTGTGTGTGTGTGTGTGTGTGTGTGTGT
>NW_028175837.1:122500-125000 GCF_949987555.1 Borostomias antarcticus
TTCATTTTCCTTTTTCACAATGTTCTGTCTTGATGATGCCTGGCCTGTGGAGAATGGATCAGGCCTATCTAGTGCCCCGACTGGAGAGAAAGGATTAAAAAAAAGTTGAGAATAGTTATTGAAGATGAGATAAAATAGGTGTCTCGACTTTGCTCCTCTAAGGGGGTATTTATTAATCTATGCTTCCCTCTTATCTTTCTATTCCATTCTTTCTATTCCATTCTTTCTATTCCATTCTCAATCTGTAGCTCATCGTGAGCCCATATACCGTACTCTCTCTTTCCCCTCCTTCCCCCCTAACCCCCTTCCCCCCCTCCTACACACCCCCCCCCCCCCCCCACACCTGGAACCATGGCTTCTGCAGCTGAGCAGTCCGCGAGAGCCACCGCTGCAGCGCCGAGCCCCTCAAGAACTTCAAGCTGGCGAACATTGCTAGCAACTTCCGCAAGAGGGCCGGGGAGGCGGCCAATGATCCAGCTCCAGACAGCCAGTGCCAGGCCAAGAACCCCACCGCTGTCCCCTGCGACTACTGCCCTCCTTGGGGGGGCCAGGCAGGGGGGGAGGGGGCAGAGGCCGGAGCTCCGGGGCCCTGGCCTGGGAATGTGGCGGCGGGTACCGCGGCAGGAGGGGCGTTGGCAGTTAAGACGTGTCTGAAGTGTGAGGTGTCGATGTGTCAGGAGCACATCAAGCCCCACCTGGAGCTCCTGGCGTTCAGGGAGCACCCGCTGACCGAGCCCCTGGCTGACCTGAGGAAGAGGAACTGTCCGGAGCACGACGAGATGTACAGGTAGGAGGGACCAGATACTGAGAAGATGTACAGAAAGGGCAGTAGAGGTAGGGCAGTACAGAAAGGGCAGAAGAGGTAGGGCAGTACAGAAAGGGCAGAAGAGGTAGGGCAGTACAGATAGGGCAGTACAGATAGGGCAGTACAGATAGGGCAGTAGAGGTAGGGCAGTACAGATAGGGCAGTACAGAAAGGGCAGTAGAGGTAGGGAAGTACAGATTGATCAGAAAATGGGGTTGGAGAGACGAGATGTACAGATGAGAGGAGGCTACTACCAGAATTTAATCTCTATTGGTTATTGTTGTGCGCATAGTGAATGAGTGCCCATAATCATCTAGTTTCACACTGTGTGTGATTTCAGATACTACTGCCTGGATGACAAGGTGTGTTTGTGCAATGCTTGCACCATAGAGGGACATCACTCAGGCCACACCATCAAGACCCTGAAGAACACTATGAAAGACCTGAAGGTACAGCTGTAACCCATTTAGTGACGGGTGTGAGTCCAAAGCCAAACAAAGCAAAGACCTGTATTCACCTTTGTTCCAGGTCCATCAATGGCATTCTGTGGCAGTCTAGATCAGTGTAGTGAAGCCTGTGTGTGTGTGTGTGTGCGTGTGTGCGTGTGTGCGTGCGTGCGTGCGTGCGTGCGTGCGGTGTGAGAGAGTGAGTGTGAGTGTGAGTGTGGGCGGGCATGTGATCTCTGTATACCTGGTGAATGTTCCTGTGTGCAAAGTATCGTTGACAATAGGTATTCTTTCTTTTCTCTTTCTCTCTCAATCCCTCGTTCTCTCAGCGTTCCATGGAGACCCAGTAAGATCAGTAAGGCAGATGGGATCCTTCAGGAACTCAAGGAGGAAGAGAGACACATCAAGGTGAGCATGGGTCTGGGAAACCAGGCATCCTCAACATCCTGTTGTATAGTCCATAATGTAAAACCTTTTTTGAATGAAAATTAAATATTTGTGTTCAATTCATTGAACCCGCCTCCTCTCTGTGTCTCTCTTTCTCTCTCTGTCTCTATCTCTATGTCTCTCTCTCTCTATCCCTCTCTCTCTCTCTCTCTCTCTCTCTCACCTCCAGAAGTTCCAGGATGACTCCGAGCAGCGGCTGACGGTGCTGGGGGAGGTGCTGAGCCGGAAGTTAGAGGACTTCCTGGCCTCCCTGAGGGAGTGTGCCAACTCCCACTCCTCCACCTTGGGGCCCAGCTTCCAGGAGAACCTGACCAAGGTGGGCCAGGACCAGGTCCGTCTGCGGGAGCTGCGCAGCAGCATCGAGGTCCTGCTGCAGGAGAACGACCCGTTCCGCTTCCTGGAGGTGAGCCTTTTTCTCCAGCTGTGTCCCAAAGTGCATCCACTGCCCAACTCAGGGGTGCATTTGATTTTATTCAGCCGATTCAATGAACCAATGAATGGAGCCAGTCTGAAAACTTGCAATCTTTTGAGATGAATCCAAAACAAACATCAAATAGTTTCAACTTTATACACTGAATCAGAACTTGGTCTAATGCTCTGCTTCTGTTTTGCTGTTCAGGTGCACAGGTCTTCCACAAAACGGTTAGTGTCTGGTTATGTAATACATTGATATGTTGTGTGTATCTGATGTATAATTCCGTGTGTGTGCGTGTGTGCGCATGTGTGTGTGTGCGCGTGCGTGCGTGCAGGGCTTGACATAAGCGCTGGCCCGGTGCTGTCTTGAACACCTCTGGGCCAGTAA
>NW_028175837.1:130000-190000 GCF_949987555.1 Borostomias antarcticus
ATTACAAAATGCACATGCACACAAGCACATGCACACAAGCACATGCACAGACACACGCACATGCACAGACACACACATCGGTATTCCTGGTCGTTAAACAACAAAACAAAACAAAAGTCAGAGTGTATTTAGGTTAGAGAATAGGAGAGAGAGGAATGAGCTCAATCAGCCGCTGAAAGGAGTCAGACACACAGAGTTAAAGCCTCATTAATAACTAAACACTGTATTCTACCACAATATGTCAGAGAGGCGTCTGACAAGGTGTTGAGGGACAGATGAGCCTCTCCCAGAGAAGAGAGACCTAGGTACTCATGAACCCTGGGTCCCACACAATAGGGCTGTCTATGGCTCCAACCAGCCAGCCAACCAGTCAGTCAGTCAACCAGTCAGTCAGTCAGTCAGTCAGTCAGTCAGTCAGTCAGTCAGTCAGTCAGTCAGTCAGTCAGTCAGTCAGTCAGTCAGTCAGCCAGCCAGCCAGCCAACTCGTATGATGTCATTGTGGTGTTCACATCTCTCTTTCTCTATCTCTCTTTCTCTTTCTCTATCTTCATCTCTCTCCCTCTCTCTCTCGCTCTTTCTTTTGTTCTTTCGCACTCACTCTTCTGTTTCTCCATCTCCCTCTTTCCCACTCTCTCCTAATCTCTCCTATTCCCCTTCTCTCTACCCCACTCTCTCCCTCTTTCTCCCACTCTCTACCCCCCCCTTCTCTCTCGTCTCAACCTGCCTTCCCATCCCCTAGTTTTAGATCCGTGTGATTAATTGTGTCTTTTTTAGTTTTTATTTTCCCACCTCGATATAATGATGTATGATAACAGCCGTATTTCCTGTTTCCTCATGTGTGGGGGGAAGAGAGGGGCGCTGGGAGCCATTTGTTTCCCCGCATGATATTCTTCCATTTATCAAAATGATAATTAGGTGCAATTAAATGGCAATCTCATTTGTTTTGCTCAGGTGTGCGTTGCTTATTTATGCGCTGGTGTCGGCGCCATTGTAGGTCACTCTAATTAGAAGAGGAGGAGGGTGTGTGTGTGTGTGTGTGTGTGTGTGCGCATTGTGTGTGTGTGTGTGTGTGTGTGTGTGTGTGTGTGTGTGTGTGTGTGTGTGTGTGTGTGTGTGTGTGTGTGTGTGTGTGTGGAACAGGGCGTGCTGATTGAGAGAAAGAAAGGGAAAGTAGGCCTGCAGCTCGACCGCCCGGCAGAGACAGATCATCTGGATGGTATAAGCTTGCGTCAGAGTGGTGCTGGAAGACGGGGCGTTGGGGTCCCTCGCATTGACCCTTTAGGGCTCCGCCCCCACCCCGCCTCCTCTCCTCTCCTGTCCTAGTCATATCTCACCCCTGAGTGACCTTTGACACCTTGGGTGTGTGTGTGTCTGTGTGTGTTTGTGTTCTCTCTGAGGTCATCTCTAACTCTAAGATGCGTGTGTGTGTGTGTGTGTGTGTGTGTTCCCCAGGTGAGAGACCGGTCAGCTGCAGCCTCTGCCCGTACTGAGTCTCTCAGAAAGGGATCCTAAGAGCCACCTCCATGTCTCCTGCTTCTCACCAGCCTCCGACCCCTGGAACTGGACCCGCCCCCGCCCCCCAACCAGACACCTGATAACAGCCCTCCGACACGAGGCCCTCGCTTTGGGCAGGGGGGGAAAGCCCCCCCCCCCACACACACACACACCCCACCCCCTGGGGGCATTGCCTTTCCCCCAGGACCCGGACCTGGAACCCCCCCCCCCCCCCCAAAAAAAAAAAAAAAACACCACCCTCACCCAACCAAAGACAGAGACACCAGAGAGCCACGCCTCTACAGACTCTGCCTTAGAGTGACTCTCAGCCGGTGACCTTTTGACCTGTCGAGCCCTTTAATGACCTTTGCCGCGACTTCAGACCGGGGAGGACCGCTGGACGTTTGTTCTGAAGGAGGATCAAAGGAAATGGACAGAGCGGAGAGAGAGGGGACGTCCACCGCAGTCTGGATCACAGCATGGCGACGCCCTAGAGGACCCCGTCCCCAGGGCTTCATCTAATCCTTATCTGAGTGCGTGGGTCTAGTGTGTGTTGTATAGAGTGTGTTGTGTTGTATAGTGCGTGTGTGTGTTTTGCAGAGTGGATGAGGCAGGGAGACAGAGGAGGACTAACCACACACTCCTCCGTCACCTGGCGTCTCTCTCTCTCTGCCCAGTCCTGGTGTGTGTGTGTGTGTGTGTGTGTGTGTGTGTGTGTGTGTAATGAGCTCCATGAGAAAGGCTGAAGTAGTGAGAGAGAGGGAGGGAGACAGAAAGAGAGAGAGATTGCGTGTGGGGGAGGGGGAGGGGCTAGAGTCAGAGAAAAAGAGGGAAGAGAAAGGAGGAGAGAGTGGGCAGGAGGGAAACGGGGGGAAGGAAAGAGAAAATGAGAGAGAGAGGGAGAAGGAGAGAGAAAGAGGGAAAATGAGTGAGTGGGCTAATGTCAGTTAGAGGAGGTGTCTGCTTTAGTGACCATTAAAAAGAGTGTGTGTTGTTAATGGCCGGTATAAAGGAGCGTGCGTTTTTAACGGTCATTCGATTAACGTTATTGTTCATCTAAGGGGAATGGAACGAGAGCGAGCGGTTCGCCCTCCCTCTCCCTCGACTGCAGAAGCACAGCGCGTCTTTACAGCCGCAGAGTAGTAACGCAGTGTGTGTGCGCGCGCGTGTGTGTGCGTGTGTGCTGGTGCGTGTGCGTATCATCCTCTCTCTAAATGCTCATCGTGCCAGCTACCTCCTCTGCTAGACCTCTGCTTTAGTCAGGCCCTCAAGGTAGATATCAGGACCAGGCCGGCCCTGCGTTAGACCAGCCTTTTTATTTCCTGAATCCTGTTCCCTCTTTCCGGGTTTGCCCCCTGGATCAAAAGCCATTCTGCCTTTTGACTGTTTGATTAGGAAAACGAGACGCTAGATGCTAGATACTCAGGCTGAGTTACGGCTTGAAGCGCGGCGGCTAGCGCGTCCACCGGTATCCCCGCGACCCCGCAGACGCCCGTGTCCGAGTCCAGAACAAGTCCTGAACTGTTTCTTAAAGACCGGATTGAATATGAAGAGAGAGGATGTGAATTAAGAAGCCTGTTCTTAAAAGGAAGATTTTGTTGATTGCTAACGCGATGAAGTGTGAGTGTGGAGTGAAACATGTAGAACTCTCAAAGGAAGAAACAAAGACGTACACGCAGTATGTTTCTGACTGTGTATAGTACGCCTGAGACCTCTGTAGTTCCTCTGTGAGAACTAGGTGACGAGGTACTGTAAAGCCGTGTCTCTGAATGCATACAGTGTTGTGTGCTGGAACGCGCTTGCACAGATGTGTATATATGATATAGACAGGGAGGGGGTAGTCCGAATACTTGAAACGGGATATGATAGCCTACCAAGTAGTGTGACTTTAGTATGGAGACCAAGGTTGTACAGAATAACCCTTTAAAGGTGAACCCCTTGAATATTGATTTGAATTTGTACTCCGAAGTGTGACTTAGCAGATGTGAACGGACTTCAGCTGAAGAGTGTTGTGTGTGTGTGTGTGTGTGTGTGTGTGTGTGTGTGTGTGTGTGTGTGTGTGTGTGTGTGAGAGCAATTGTGTGTGTGTGTGTGTGTGTGTGGTTCTCCCATCAAACCCTTTACAGCGTTAGATACCAAATGACATTAGTCTACTGTTGCATTTAGACTATAGATTGCTGCTTTAACAAACCCCAGGCAGGGGGAGTGGGCCAGAATTTTTTTTGCGGAACTCAGACAGCAACGAATCACACGGAAGCAGGCAAGAAAGGGCAAATTCATTTTCCAAGACATGCTCAGATTTTGCTTACCTATCCTTCAGAAACAGCCCTGCAGCCTGCAAACATCGACGTGTACGTTCGATTGGCCAGTTTCCACACGCTTGGCGACTTTTCACCCATAGCCATTCCTCTTCTCTCATCCCGAACGTTCACGTCTTTCTGGACGTCGGGATCTGGTGTGGATGTTTTCATCAACAACGCAGCTGATTTTACTTCAGAGTCATCTCTGTTTGTTTTTAGTTTGTAGACTTATTGTTATTATTCCATAGATATCCAGGATTGATGGAGTATATATATATTTTTCTGTGTTTGGGACATGTGACATTCCACAGCTCCTCCCCCTGCGGAGTGGGAGTGGTCACAGCTGTAAGATGAGCGTGTTTCTAGTCTTTCTCTTGCTAAAGGTGTTAGGAGTTAGTAGATAGCTGTGGTGTCCTCCCACACATCCAGGCGGGTGTGAGCTTCCTCACACAGACATACAGCTCTGGGTCCTATCTGTCTGCAAGTGGACGATTATTTGTCATGATAATTCCTTTGTTTATTTACAGTAGAAGATTACATGTATTTTGGTTGATATTTGTATTTATTATCATTTGAAACAGAGAAGAGAAGCAAACAGGAGGTTTTTCCATGTGTTTTGTATTTTATCTGGGTTTGTTTTTATACTGCCACCGTCGGGCCTGTGGGTGACTAGTCTGTTCTGGTCTGGTACTGTTAAGGTTACTGCACTGGCCTTGTCTAGCTTGGCCCGGTGCTGGTACTGGTAGGTACTGGTCTGGTCTGGTTTAATCTGGCCTAGGGCTTGTACTGGTACTGTTACTGGTCTAGCCTGGTCTCATACTTCTAATGTTACAGTTACTGGTCTGGACTAGTCTACATTATTTACATAACTGTAATGTCATCATTGTCCACAATAAATACAGAAAATGGCACCTGTTCATCTGCTTACTTCATTTCACTCTTTCTGTGGTGTACTATGACGGTAATGTGATACTGCTGATGCTATAGTACAACAACACTTTAAATTATTCACAGTGGGTATCGGCTGTGCACCCCACTATCATCCCAATTTTCAGGACAAAATGGAACAAGATATTATAGAAATTCGAGCGACACTACAACGAGCTGAATTAATGTTCTTGTATCTTGCACACTCAGGCTCTGCCAGTTATCATATCACCTTGTAAAATATATGAACTAGACAGGCCGTTCAGTCAGTCTTGTGTAATGTGATATCCATCTTCCTAGTTCCGGCCACTCAACCCAGACTGATATCCATGTAAAAACACGTTTAAGTTTCCGTAGGGCCATCCTCCAATACTTATTTCACCTTAGAAAGACACATTTCTCCTGCAACCAGATCATACCATTTCACTTTGCTTATTGCAGGGCTTTCGAGCAGTGAGAGATAGATTTCTCCCTTTTCGGATATCCTGCTTGGCTGAGAGCTACGTAACATACTGTAGTCCTAGCATTCCCCTACTGTATGTGGAAATCAGGCAGGTTATCTTAGATATTTTGTTTTTGTATTTTGCTAGATGGCTGATATAATAATACTATAGAAAGGAAAGCAAGCCAACTACGTAGGTAGGCTTAAAGTCAGCCAGGCAGCAAAGGTTGATTTTGTGACCATTTCAACATGTTAGGCTAGAGTTCATGACATTTACAGTACCAGCTCTGCTTGCTCCTCCATGCATTTTTTCCACATTACTGAATGTGACAATGTACAATGTGCAAGAACAGCGTCACAAACAAGAGAAAAGGGACAGACCTTTTCATTCAGAGAGGCAGAGCAGGGGGCTGCAGAGCAGGCGATGGAAGCCTACAGGTGAGTGTGTGATGAGAACACTCAGAGGTACAGGACACGGCACAGGGTTAATCATGTGAGACATCTGAGTATTTATTTAAAGGAAGGCTCACATGGCCAACAATGGTCAATATAGCACTCAATACCCTGCTCCCTATCAGCTAATATCCCAAATTACTTTTTGTGTCCCTCGAAAAGTTGTTACCAGGCCAGCCAACACAGAATAAAGATAATCAAGTGATTCACAATTAATAGAATAGCTTTAATTAAAAATGCATTAAGATAAGGAAAAGCGTCTTCAGCTTTCTGCTACATCCCAATAAGCGCAAAAACAGTCTTGACATGCCCATTTAATGCCTAGTTTCTTGAGAGAACTTAACTTCTAGGAGAGGGACCAGACAAGTATTACAGCCAAGAATGTCTCTTTGTCACAACTGTAGGGACAGTGTATGAACCATTCTAAGAGCTGCACACACACACACAGATAATGAAGGACTACCTACAGTAGTAACAACAACAAACTTGTTTACTTATTACCTCATCATTACTTCATCATTAGTTACTATTTTGTGTACGTTATTGTAAAGTCATACATCATACACTGTATTTACCATGTAGTCATTCATTGCCTCATCATTACTTAATAATTAGTTACTGTTTTGTGTACCTTATTGTAAGGTCATACATCATTTAGAGTAGGTAGTCCTTCATTACTTCATCATTACTTAGTCATTAGGATTGAGAGTTAATCACTAACTAGGCTACTCATTAACTAATCATTGGTTCCTCAATAACTACAGTAGTCCCCAGTCTGTTCTCTAGTAACCCATCATTAATGGACTGAGAGTTAATCAGTAACTACTAATTAACTAATAATTGGTTCCTCAGTAACTAGAGGTCCCCAGTCTGTTCTTTAGTTCATGAGTAACTACAGTACTATAGTAGTCCCCATCAGTAATTACTCATTAATTAATCATTGGTTCCTCATTAGTTACTCAGTAACTACTAATTTGTTGTGTACCTATGTGGTACCCAATCACAATTCATGGACCAGCAGCATAACTTTCTTTTTCACCTTCATCTTTCAAGGGTAGACCTACAAGTAGCAGCGTCTCTGACATATATGGCGGCTGCCAAAGACGGCAGAGAGGCATTTAACCCTCTTTTTGGGCATCCCCAATTATTGTGCAAAATGTCATAACTGGTAAGTATCATCCTGATGTTCTCACCATTGTAGCATATGAAGGGAAATCTTGTACTGCAGTCTTCGTCATTCCACTTGCCATCAGGCCACATCTGCACACACAACCCAAGGCTTTGCGTATTATTGGGTTCACCATTGAGCCAGTTCCTGAACTCGGCCTCTCCCTCACCGTAGTGCTGACTCTACCACATCATACCACAACATCTGCCAGAGACCACCTCCAGCTGTTGATATCATCATAGAGACCTATCAAGAATGCCGTATCAAAACTACTCAGATGGTTCATGTCTACTATCTTGGTCAGCTCCTCAATGTCCTCCATGTTGTCTATGATGGCCAGGTCAGTGTACTTCTCTCTGCAGTAGCTCTGGGCTTCAGTCCGGTTCTTTGTGTTGTGAACCAGGTGTTACTGACGAGGAAGGCATGAGGACAGGCCTGGGCACAGAGTCCTGTGGTCAATACAGACAACTCAATAAACAGTATGTTTTATGTACATTCTAATCTGATATACTTAGACGGTCCAGCCCAAAGCCACATTTTTCTGATGTTGATTTAGCAGAGAAGTGTCCCATGAAAAACTACAAATACCAAAATACCACTGGCCTGATAGAAGTGACCACTACAGGACCAGCCTTCATGATGGACCACAGCACAGCACTTCTGCACCATGAGATCAAAGAGTTACACTGTTGGTAATTATCATCCTTTTCATTCATCATCACCTTCATCATAATTAACATCACCATCTTCCACTATTAACCCAATTGTCAGTACTACCGAAACAAAAAGCACATCATTTTACTCCCCTTTCTTCACTGTAAAACGTGTGCAGTTCAATAACAGTTTACAACTTGTAGAAGTAGTTTACAACTCCTTGTAGAATTTATTTCCTTCACTCTGCCTCCAACTCTCTCTCTCTCTCTCTCTCTGTATATGCCTATACCAGGTTAGGACTTTCATGTGAAATTAAATCTGCTCACTATGCTGAGTAGCGTACATTAGTCATGTCAAATGCAACTTTTGTCTTTCAACTCAGTTCTGAGTTCATGAATCACAGAGAGGAAATCATTTATGGGGACAGCAGTTACCCCACCCTGCCTTCCCTATGGGTCAGTAATGTAGGTTATATCCTAAAACGTCCCTGCATAGTATTTTGTTTTTGGCTACCTTTTGTAGCCTAGTTTTATTTCTGTCTTAATTAACCTACAGTTGTTATTGTGCAATTTTGTCCAAATTGTATTGTTTGAACGGTGCTACATAAATAAAATTATAATTGTATTATTATTAATATAAATGATGGGTATGACAAAAATGGTAATGTTCAATTACAGTAGATAATGATTAACAGGGAATGATGGCCTATCTAATTAAGGTCTCAAAAACCTCTCCCTAGGCTATGCGAATTAATTCAGCATCAGATCAGTTGGGTAAATGAGGAATTGTGTGACAGCTGCTTCAAACACTGCACACGATTAGATTAGAATCATATGTATTGCCATTGCAGGGTAGCCTACAAGTATACAATGAAATGCAGTTACAACTAGAAAGGGTGCTAAGAGAGCACATGCCTCCGCACATGAATGCATTTTGTTGATGTAACTCAGTTTAAATGGTTAGTCACACCTCAGTTTATTGGCTCCGCGCCCGGTGAGATTTTCATCAAACTTGGTGGAGGGCTTGAGACAACTTAGAACCCATTCAATTCTGGAGCGGATCAGAATCACTGGGCCGATACACAAATTAAAAGCGGTTAAGGCTTTGTAATAGTAATTCATCCCGGGTTAGACATCACTTCTAGAGTTTGTTAGGGTTATGGTGTTGCATATCACTTCTAGAGTTTGTTAGGGTTATGGTGTTGCATATCACTTCTAGAGTTTGTTAAATAAAACCTGCCAACGAGCAGTTTCACAGTGTGAGTTACCATGGGAACTGACCTACACTTTCAGTTAACTCTTTCTGGAAATGGTTTGAGCTGTCTGTCTTTCTCGAGTTTGAGTTACCTGTTTCTGGAACGGAAAGAGTTTCTCTCATCTCATGGTTAGCAAAGTCAAGAGTTTCCACTAAACCTGCTGTCTGGAATACCGTGATTTTGGCTAAGTTACAAATTGCCAACCAGTGTGAGAAGACTCACCCATGGAACACAACAGACTTGGTGTTCACAAAAACAGGGCATGACAAACTCAAAGACTCAACGAGAACATTTTTATTATTATTATATTTTATCCCCAGCAGGTGAAAAAACTAACATTTTCTGAAACTGAACATTGCTTGGCACAACAACAAATGTTAACTCTCCTGGCTGTTGGTCATCTCCTCAGGAACAGGCTGCCAATAGTCGTAGAGATTCCCCTGCAGGAACAAACACAGCCATCTATACCAGACTCCACTCTGCAGGAACAAACACAGCCATCTATACCAGACTCCTCTACAGGAACAAACACAGCCATCTATACCAGACTCCTCTACAGGAACAAACACAGCCATCTATACCAGACTCCACTCTGCAGGAACAAACACAGCCATCTATACCAGACTCCTCTACAGGAACAAACACAGCCATCTATACCAGACTCCACTCTGCAGGAACAAACACAGGCATCAATACTAGACACCATTGCTGTCTCTCAACCCCTTCGTCGGGGTCTGGGGAGACCTTCTATCTTGGGATCTAGGTGATTGGCTGGATGATGGCATGGGTCCTGTCCCCAACCCTGGCATGGGTCCTGATCTTATGTCTGTGGGACAGGACTTCTTGGGTCTTTCCCCTTCACCATGTCTGTCCTGCGAGTCTGGGGTTCTGGGCCTCTTCAGAGACAGGAATCTGCTGCTCCCTGGTGGAGTACAAGAGGACTTCAACAACAAGGTGACATTCTATAACGCAAATACACCATATAACAAGCCCATCTGGAGGGTCAACTCAACTATTAGGACAACTACCATATTGGTCTGAATATAAGACTTTTTTCCCTCTGGAAATAAGTCTGAAAAAGTTGCATCGTCTTATATTCGGGCACATTCGGCATCAAATCAGAGTAAAACTAGTGTTCTGCTCATGACTTTAACATTTAAACAGGCATATCTCGACTTGTGAGGGTCATAGAGACACAGGGTTTGGACTGGGACAAAGTTCTCAACCTGACAATGTCCCACGTTTAATGTTCAGCACCTTCCAAGCCCGAGTTATCGAATACAGATGGCCCAATGCATTCTCTACACTAATGTGGAGCCTCTTCTCCATTCGTTCTCTATTGGTGGGACTTTTGACACCCAGGGGGTGCGCAGGGGGATGCTCGCGCCTATGTGTCCAAAACTTTTTTATCAGCATTTTCAAATAAAAATTATTTTCTTTTTAAAAAACAAGATTTGGTCTTCAAAAATATGATAATAAATAAAACAAAAAAATGTCTGCTACCTTAGGTTTCAATTTTACATTGACACACACACACATGTACACACACACACACGCACGCACACACGCACACACACACACACACACACACACACACACACACACACAGATATATACAGTACAGTACAGTACACACTGAAGCAGTCTCTTACAGTACAATCAACATTTGTATACACCCGCACACACACACACACACACACACACACACACACACACACACACACACACACACACTCATCAGAGGCGGGTGTGGTCGTTGGAGATGACGTATATGTGAGCATCTTGCTTGTGTGCGTAACGTTCTCCCCGATGAGCCTCCAGGTAGGGACCCCACTCGCTGGAAGGAGAACTCACAGACTTCAAACGCTACACACGCGCGCACACACACACACACACACACAATCAGTCTACAGTATATCCACATTTCTAAAGACATTATTGTATACACCATACAGTTTAAGGCTTTTTGTCCACCGTTGGCTGAATAATACCAAGCTTACAGCTGCTTAAGAGCACATGGAAAGCTAGCTGACTGGCTAGGCTACTGACAGCTCACGTTGGCACAGAGTGTTGTGTTTTTGCAGACTGTAGATTAACTAGCCAAGTTAAGATACTGTAGCTAGCTAATGTTAGGTAGTGCTGGCGTTCGCTGTCTCTGCCATCTTGCCAAAAACCAACTGTCGTCATCATCAGAACAGCATTTTACAGCCTGCGCTTTAGCCCAAAAATACTTTTTTCAACTGAAAGAAGCCTAGAGCTCATGGCGCTATAGCGCTATAAAGTGCTTGCAACACAACTCTTATCTCTATAGCGCCCTAGAGCTCATTACCCGTTGTAAATGATGAGAAAACAACGGCAGCTCTAAAACACAGCTCGCCAGTAGACACACACCTTAACACGTTAATGTTGGGTCCGACACACTACTTCATTCATACTTACTTACTTACTTGCACACTACACACACACTAAACACACCTGCCAGAGGTTTCCTTCTGCCGTGATGAGTTTGACGACAGCCATGATGGGGATCCAGATGAGGCAGAAGGCGATCATGCACCAGCCCAGTGACACGCCCCAGGATGGGTACTTCACGTCGGCATAGCTGGGGGGCGTGAAGGTCACCAGAGACCACGCCAGGATCACCTACGACAAACACACCCAGTCATACACCAGCCCGGGACCACACCCCCTCATACACCAGCCCGGGACCACACCCCCTCCAGACACCATGGATGGGTGGATGGATGGATGGATGGATGGATGGATGGATGGATGGATGGATGGATGGATGGGTGGATGGATGGATGGATGGGTGGATGGATGGGTGGATGGGTGGATGGGTGGATGGGTGGATGGGTGGATGGATGGATGGATGGATGGGTGGGTGGGTGGATGGATGGATGGATGGATGGATGGATGGATGGATGGATGGATGGATGGATGGATGGATGGATGGATGGATGGGTGGATGGATGGGTGGGTGGATGGATGGATGGGTGGATGGATGGGTGGGTGGGTGGATGGACAGAAGAACATGGAGGCGTTACTCACGATGATGAGGCAGGGAGAGATGAAGAACCAGCAAGATCTCCACCACAGCCAGAACCATGTGCTCTTGGTGCCAATCATCATCTCTATGTCTTTAATGAACCTGTTACCACCTTTTATACAGAGCGTGCGCACACACACACACACACACACACACACACACACACACACACACACACTGAGCATTTCATTGTACATGGAACCTGTATCTTACAGTATACATATGAAACACATAAAAACATCCTTCACGCCTTGAAAAATAACACTTTTCACCAACATATCTTCATCCCTGCTGAGTCTATAAGCAGCACCATGGTCAGGTTAAGGTCAGGATCATGGTGTCCAGGGTAGGGGATGAGAGTTAGGGTCATGGCGTCCTGGTTAGGGTCAGGGTAGGGTCAGGGTCATGGTGTCCAGGGTAGGGGATGAGAGTTAGGGTCATGGCGTTAGGGTTAGGGTCATGGCGTCCCGGTTAGGGTCAGGTTAGGGTCAGGATCATGGCATCCAGGTTAGGGTTAGGGTTTGGGTCATGGCATCCCTGTTAGGGTCAGGTTAGGGTCAGGGTCATGACGTTCAGGCGCAGACGTACCGTAGATGTAACACACTCCGATGATCTCCAGCAGGGCGATAATCAGCAGAACCCAGCCAGCACAGAACTGGTCCATCAGGGTCACCCAGTAGATCCCAGCCTGAAGATGGACACACACACACACACACACACGCACACACGCACACACACACACACACACGCACACACGCACACACACACACACACACACGATCAGAGGTTGACTAGACACCCCGCAGCAGTAACAGGAAGTTGGTGGCGTGGGAGTACCTGTAACAGGAAGTTGGTGGCGTGGGAGTACCTGTAACAGGAAGTTGGTGGCGTGGGAGTACCTACCCTCGTTACACATGGTAAACCCAGCAGGAAGAGGATGGCGCAGGTTGCCACGGAGATGATGGAGCGTTTGGATTTGAGGACTTCAGGGAACGCGTCCTCCAGACTGGTGGTGATGGACTCTGAGGACAAGACACAGGGGTCAGGGTTCACTACGGCTCTCTACTCCAATCAGACATCAGACTAGGAGCTCTCAACCAATCAGAGCGGAAATTCTAAACAGTATAATAATAATAATATTAATATTAGTATTAATATTGACATTAATGTTAATATCAATATTAATGTTCATATTAATATGAATATTATTGTTATTATTAATAATAATCCTAATAATAATAATAATAATAATAATAATAATAAAAACTAGAATGGGTGCTTGGAGCACAATCTCAAAGTATCCACATTGCCATAGTGCGGTGCTGGTTTTTACTGCAGCTGAGGGGTGGTCGGTCACGCTCACCGATCCCAGCGAACTGAGAGTCCAGCCCCAGGGTCAGCAGCATGAAGAAGAACAGCACCGACCACAGAGGAGACACCGGGAGCTTGGATAGGGCGTCCGGGTATGCGATGAAGGCTAGCCCAAAACCTACACACACACACACACACACACCGGTGTCAGGGAACAGGCGGGCACAGCCCTAACAGCATGTCATCGTCAGGTATAATGGGGGCGTGTCTGACCTGCCTGGGCGACCTCCCCCACGGGCTTCTGGTAGACGTGCGCCATGTGACCCAGGATGGAGAAGATGGCGAAGCCGGCAAACACACTGGTAGCTGTGGAAACCATGAAGATGGAGACCCCACATATCACGTCACGTCACTATGCAGCGTGAATGGAGCCAACGGTGGGTTATTGAAGCAGTTACTCATGAGAGGGTGTGGAATATGGCCAATATACCACAGGTTGTGCTGCAGTCATAGGGTGGTACATTGGCCATATACCACAACCCTCAAGTGAGTTATTGCTTTTATACAATGGTTACATCACCAGGAAACATTTATGGGATGAATAGGGACTATTTCAACGTCTTAATATCGGGTTTAGTGAACTCCGCCAAGAAAGGTAGTTCCTAAAACTATCACGTTGCTATGGAGTTTCAAAGCTAATACTCCTGACCAACCTAGCTAGCCATGAAGTAAGTGTAGCCTATCTTTGCTGTGCAACTGCGAGTTGCAACAGTGGCGCCGATAAATCAGAGTGGTAGGCTACAGGACGGACTGAACAACTAAAATTGACATTGAATGTTTCCATTTTTCTTGAGGAGAAACCACAATGTAACCAATGGATGGTTACGCAATGGAGCTAACGTTTTTACAGGCAGTTATAATTGGCGCAGTAATATTTCACATAGAACGGTAAAGAGGTTTGCCCGTGATATATAGTGAATATACAACGGCTCTTAATCAGATTGTGAGGTCGGAACTACCCGTTTTATAATTCCTGCTATTACACGGTTCTCTGAAATATTTGATTCTGATTGGACAAAGGTGCTAAGGGCATCACATTATATGGTCGACACTATGTGGTCGACAGCTGAAAGTTGTGTGAAAGCTGCTGAACATTCAAAATAGCTAATAACAGTTTTGGCTGTTGTATGTGGACCCATTCTCATCAAGCCAATCTCTGAAAACGCCCATTGCCCAAGCACATGAGACCATTTTTCTGCCGAAATAAAAAGTGTAACTATTAGTATTATTGTCATTGGTAAGTCGCCGTGCATTAAGCAGGATAACGTATGTCCAGCTAGTCATCATTGAAAACTAAGAGCCCTTCAGTGCGTTACCAAACCCCTGTGCTTCACCTCTGGATGGCCAAACGATACCCCCTACCTAGTCCATCTCTCACGGCAGCCATGTTGTTGACTCCATCTAGCCGAGTTCTTACCGCAGTTGGTGATGCAGACGACCAGGGCGTCCTGATACACGTTGTTGTGGAACTTGTTATAGGAGGCCAACGCCGTGACTCCGCCCCACGCGATCGACAGCGAATAGAAGATCTGGGTCGCCGCATCTTTCCAGACCTGCCACACACACACACACACACACGTGCATGCACGCACACACACAGGCGCACGCACACACACGCACACATGCAAGAGAGAGAGAAAATGTTAGTCCTCCAAAAGGTTAGAGGACTTCAGTGTGTTCATGGTGAATGGTGTATATAGCAGCAGTATTTGGGAGCAGGCTTGGTGTGAAAAATAGAGGTTAGAGGTCAAAGGTGAGAGAGCAGAACCGGACCTCTGCCTCTCCCAGCTTGGTGAGGTTGGACTGGGAACCGATGTAGAACTCTATGCCGTCTCTGGCGCCCTCTAGTGTCACACCACGGATCAGCAGGATCAGCAGCACCGCATAGGGGAACGTAGCCGTGAAATACACCACCTGCGCACACACACGCACGCACGCACGCACGCACGCACACACACACACACAGAAATGTTAGGGGTTACGAAGTCTGGCTCAACTAAATACTTAAATACTTTGAATTAAAATTGGATGTTTTTGAGATAAGCCTCTCATTGGTGCCGCTCAATTTCAGCGGTGCCAATCAGATTCAATCCCCCGACACTATTTTGCAAAGGCACCATTGGAAAAAAAAAAAGACAGCTGTGATTGGTTTAAAGAAATACAGCATTTTTCAGAATGATAATCGGGTGTTGCCAAATTAAATATAAATAAAAGTATATCAAGTTTTATTTGTTCTGCACATTTCAGACACAGAGGCAACACAATGCACTTTACAGAGAGGAAGTGAGGGGGAAGGCACATAAAGACCCTACCCCTAATTTCCCAGAGGGAAGCAAAAAACCAAGTCACCCAGAGGGCCAGAGAAGATGAACTGTAAAAATTCTTCCCCGACCTTTGTGAACAAGACGATCAAGCAAACTCCTGGAAAATGGAATTCGCTATAGGAACATTTTACAGATCACTAAACATGGAATAAACTCTGTGAGAAGAAACGGGGCATTATGACTGCAGACTCACCTTGCCAGAGGACTTGATGCCTTTGTAGAGGGCCCCAGCAATTAGCATCCAGGCCAGCAGCAGACAAAGGGCCAGGTGCCACACCACAGGGCCCGTCTCATCCAGACCGCTGGAACGCTGCAGAACCACTACACTGGAGTTTGAGAGGGGGAGAGAGAGAGAGAGAGAGAGGGAGAGAGGGAGGGAGAGAGGGAGGGAGAGAGAGGGAGGGAGAGAGGGAGAGAGAGAGAAATAGGGAGAGAAGGAGAGAGAGAGACAGAGAGAGAGAGAGAGAGAGAGAGAGAGAGAGAGAGAGGGAGAGAGGGAGGGAGGGAGAGAGAGAGAGAGAGAGAGAGAGGGAGGGAGGGAGAGGGAGAGAGAGAGAGAGAGGGAGAAGGAGGGAGGGAGAGAGAGAGGGGGAGAAAGAGGGAGAGAGGGGGAGAAAGAGGGAGAGAGGGAGAGGGAGGGAGAGAGAGAGGGGGGTATAAATAGAGAAAGAGAGAGAGAGGGAGGGAGAGAGAAAATGAGAGAAAGAAATTGAGTAAGAGAAAGAGCACTTTACCAACGCACCTCACTAACCTATTAACCCAGCTTCAGACAGACGACCGGAACCAAGCTAAGATATTTACACACAGGTCAGGTTGACCTGATGAGAACACACTGTCAAGGCTGTGCCTGCCTGAACCCTGGCACCTGTGTGTGTGTGTGTGTGTGTGTGTGTGTGTGTGTGTGGTGTGTGTGGTGTGTGGTGTGTGGTGTGTGGTGTGTGTGTGTGTGTGTGTGTGTGTGTGTGCTGTGCTGTACTCACTCCCAGTACTGTTCACTGGGGCTCTGTACAGAGCAGGATGCGTTCTCTCCCAGCGTCCAGTTGGATACGGAGAGACTCTGGTTGGCGGATGTGCCGTTACAGTCCTCTGCACAGGGAGGGAAGCCACAGGGTCACAGGGTCACCACAGGTCAGCAGAACCCTTCACTCCTACAGTTAATACTTTTAAAAGACATATCCTCACTTAAAGGAGAATGCTCGTTTTTGACAACCTGGACCTTATTTACGGCATATTATAAGACGTTTGACTCACCGAGATAACAACTTCTAAAAAATCTATTTTCTGCCGCGAAACGGTTGTTTTCATCAATCTGTCTTGCGTTGCTCCAGCACGCTGTGCGCATGCGTGCTGGAGCAAGTGAGGAAGCTAAGCTCGTTTCTAAAGACGTTTCTAAAGATCATATTACAGAGGCATGTGAAAAACCACAACACGCCTATGCTCTACTGTATGTAAGCACAACTAGCGATTCATAAAGACAGAACCGTTTCGCGGCAAAAAATAGATTTTTTAGAAGCTGCATTCTCAGTGCCCCGTCTGCCGCCATTACATGGATATACTGGCTCGCGCTGGATTTTAAATTTCTTCTACAGGCCTCCGAATTACACCAAAGTTATCTCGGTGAGTCAAACGTCTTATAATATGCCGTAAATAAGGTCCAGGTTGTCAAAAACGAGCATTCTCCTTTAAGCCTTTAACTAGCTCCTTTTGCACTTGCTACATCTGCACAAAAATCAGCCTAGGAAAGAAATGTATCGGCCTTAAAGTTAAAACACTATTATTATAAATAGACACCTGTGGGAAAATAGAAATGCTATTGGGGAAAATAGACACGCTATTGGGGAATATAGGCACCTGTTGGGGAAAATAGTGCTCAAGAAAGACGCATGAGCGGAAAGTACCGGCGATCTAGCCAGATTTCTGGAGGATCGGGGTTGCTGGAAGCGCCAATGGATGGCTCGTCCAAAGACGACATTAGAGAGCTGTCTGGGATGGGACACGGAACCAGGAAGTACTGGGAATTAGTCATCCCTCGTCACAACTCGTGTTGATCCTTCGCTCAGTAGGACACCTGAGATCAATCCCCTTCGGCTACTGTAACCAAAACCTTCTTTTGCAGCAAACTGAAACCTTCATGACCCAATCTCAGGTCAACAGCGGTGCACGCATGCATCCAGATGACAGCGGTAGAGGCGCACGGCCAAGGACCAGCGTACGGGGAGGAAGGGGACGCAAGGAAATGCAGGCAACATAACGGGCACTGTGTTGAAGGAGATGGCAACAACGGATGATTCTTCCAGGGATTTCTTCCTGGGAACAGTAGCACTCACAGGACAGAATGAGGACTGGACCCTACAGTACCAGGTGAATGAGGACTGGACCCTACAGTACCAGGTGAATGAGGACTGGACCTTACAGTACCAGGTGAATGAGGATGGACCCTACAGTACCAGGTGAATGAGGACTGGACCCTACAGTACCAGGTGAATGAGGATTGGACCCTACAGTACCAGGTGAATGAGGATTGGAACCTACAGTACCAGGTGAATGAGGACTGGAACGGAGCCTACAGTACCAGGTGAATGAGGTCTGGAACCTACAGTACCAGGTGAATGAGGACTGGAACCTACAGTACCAGGTGAGTGAGGACTGGACCCTACAGTACCAGGTGAATGAGGAATGGACCCTACAGTACCAGGTGAGTGAGGACTGGACCCTACAGTACCAGGTGAATGAGGACTGGAACCTACAGTACCAGGTGAGTGAGGACTGGACCCTACAGTACCAGGTGAATGAGGACTGGAACACAGCCTACAGTACCAGGTGAATGAGGACTGGAACACAGCCTACAGTACCAGGTGAATGAGGATGGACCCTACAGTACCAGGTGAATGAGGATGGACCCTACAGTACCAGGTGAATGAGGACTGGAACACAGCCTACAGTACCAGGTGAATGAGGACTGGAACACAGCCTACAGTACCAGGTGAATGAGGACTGGAACACAGCCTACAGTACCAGGTGAATGAGGATGGACCCTACAGTACCAGGTGAATGAGGATGGACCCTACAGTACCAGGTGAATGAGGATGGACCCTACAGTACCAGGTGAATGAGGACTGGAACACAGCCTACAGTACCAGGTGAATGAGGATGGACCCTACAGTACCAGGTGAATGAGGAATGGACCCTACAGTACCAGGTGAATGAGGATGGACCCTACAGTACCAGGTGAATGAGGATGGAACCTACAGTACCAGGTGAATGAGGACTGGACCCTACAGTACCAGGTGAGTGAGGATGGAACCTACAGTACCAGGTGAATGAGGATGGACCCTACAGTACCAGGTGAATGAGGATGGAACCTACAGTACCAGGTGAATGAGGACTGGAACGCAGCCTACAGTACCAGGTGAACAACGAATGGACCCTACAGTACCAGGTGAGTGAGGACTGGACCCTACAGTACCAGGTGAATGAGGATGGACCCTACAGTACCAGGTGAATGAGGATGGAACCTACAGTACCAGGTGAATGAGGACTGGAACGCAGCCTACAGTACCAGGTGAACAACGAATGGACCCTACAGTACCAGGTGAGTGAGGACTGGACCCTACAGTACCAGGTGAATGAGGAATGGACCCTACAGTACCAGGTGAATGGGACCAACATCACATTCAAATTGGATACAGGTGTTCAGGTGAACATTCTTCCTGAAACTGAACGACCCCTGAGAGAAAAAGCAGGGGTTAACCTCAAAGTGAAGGTAAAACTGAGAGCTTATAGCGCTGAGGTTATAGCAACAGCAGGTTCAAGTGACTGTAGCTAGTCAACATCAAAAAAAACACCAATCATTGGTTAAAAGACATGATGCAATACACTGGGTCTAGTCAAACAAGTACATGTAAAGAGCCAAAGTGCTGTACAAAACGTAGCATCAATCATAGAACTGAACGTGTAGCCCCAAATAGACCTACACAGATTATCTAACCTTCATGTACTGTAATGGAAAGGGTCGAGGAGCCAACACCATGTGTACACTCCTTAGTGGCAGTTGAAGAGAAAGACGGCTCACCTAGACGATGTATAGACCCCAAACAGATGAATGAGTTTGTTCAAAGAGAACATTTTCTGTTGCGCTATGAACTACTTTACATAGAAATTATTTCACCTCGTTTTGTTTTGGTGTCTTTGGTGTTTTTTTTTCTTTCCTTTTTTTGGGGTGGGCATGTCTTCTCGAAAAGGTGTTTCTCACACACACACACACACACACACACACACACACACACACACACACACACACACACACACACACACACTCTACCAAATGGTTGAGCAGGCCATGAAACGTTATTTTCTTTGGTGGCTGCCTAGACCTTTGCGCAGTACTGTATACACATACATATATCAAAACACCTATATATATATATATATATATATATATATATATATATAGGTGTTTTGATATATGTATGTGTATACAGTACACATGACATAGTCCAACACCACAGTATACAAATGCCCATGGGGTCCTACTTCAAATTCATAAATTTAAATTCATAAATGTACACATATATATTCACATACATATATCAAAACACCTATATATATATAGGTGTTTTGATATATGTATGTGAATATATATGTGTACATTTATGAATTTAAATTTATGAATTTGAAGTAGGACCCCATGGGCATTTGTATACTGTGGTGTTGGACTATGTCATATGTAGTGTAGGCTATATACCACTAACCTGAAAAATGTCTTTTGCTTGCTAGGTGTGAAAAAAGAGTTTGCTTTTTTGACCTGACGAAGGTCTTTGACCGAAACATTGTTTAATAAAGTTTGTTTGCAAGTAAAGGACGCTGTGTGGTAACCATCTAGGCTATGGACATTGCCTCCTATGCACCTGTCTACACAGATCTGAAGGATAGCCTTTACAGTCAAGACTTAGTAGAGTCAAAGGGATTTTGAATGTATACGATTATGGATGTGTGTTTTTCCCAGTTGAAAGACCTTTGAATGGGTGAGCTTTTGTGTGGGATCGTGGACACAACTTCAACACAGCTGTGAATTGTGCAATTATGGGTTGTATTTAAGCACGGTGTCACTTTATGATGGATGTGTCTTGAGAAAGGTCCTTGTGATAAAACTTAACATTTTGATAAATCATCATTGATAATGATCCCAGCTCCTGGCATTGTGGCGAAGTGTACTGGAGCAAGACACTGAGGCACTGTTGCCTCACGGCAAGAAGGTCTCCCAGGCCTTTCTGTGCCTTGTTTGCATTACTGTACATCTACAGAACCTTTGGGATTGAGGCTGCAGTTCTAGTACAGTAATAACAGAACCTTTGAGAATGAGTTTGCAGTTATACTACAGTAACAATAGCTCTGTGGCCTAGTGGTAGAGTGTCTGCCCAGAGACTGGGAGGTTGTGGGTTCGATCCCCATGGAGTCATACCAAAGACTATAAAAATGGGACCCATTTCCTCCCTGCTTGGCACTCAGCATCAAGGGTTGGAATTGGGGGGCTACATCACCAAATGATTCCTGAGCGCGGCACCGCTGCTGCTCACCGCTGCTGCTCACCGCTCCCCCAGGGGATGGGTCAAATGCGGAGAACAAATTTCACACACTCATGTGTGTGACAATCAGTGGAACTTAGTCTTAGTATAACAGAACGTTTGAGAATGAGTTTGCAGTTCTAGTACAGTAATAACAGCACCTTTGGGTGTGAGGCTGCAGTTCTAGTACAGTAACCCTAACCCTAACCTTTGGGTGTGAGGCTGCAGAGGCTGTTGGACCAGCTGAAGCAGCCGCTCCAAGGAAGAGTGGCTTGGAAGGAGGCGAACATGTAGTACAGGCTGTAGGCGATGATCACGTTGTAGTAGATGGCCACTAATGTGCTCACGATCACCATGGATATACCCACACCTAGAGAGAGAGAGAGAGAGAGAGAGAGAGAGAGAGAGTATTTCAATTCAATAATTGCCAGGAGGTATTCATGTACAGTAATGCAAAACAGTAATTTGAAATCAGATGGCAATTACTAAATAGATTGAATTAACCTACTGTATGGTAATTAACCTACTGTATGGTAATTAACCTACTGTATGGTAAATGTCTGTTGGCAAACCAACCTGTTGGCAAACCGATCTTTGACATGGCCAATTTTGGTTGGCAAACAGACACTTTCTGTAATACAGTATGGGCCAACTGTTTCTTATCAGACGTTGGCTTAAGTGTCTTAAACCAGGAAGTCTTCCCTACATAAATAATCCATTCCAGAGACTTCCGACCAAATCAAACAATAAACACAAGCAAATAATCATATGCGTATTTCTGGAGTCAACAGAGCTTTGTGGAATATGGATGTGGGAGGATGCATGGATGGATGGATGCTACTGCATTAGTATAGTACTACTGTAGTATAAAGCCTACTGTACTAGTATAGTACTAGTATACAGGTATATGCTACTGCACTAGTATAGTACTACTGTAGTATAGAGCCTACTGTACTAGTAAAGTACTAGTATAGATGATACTGCACTAGTATAGTACTACTGTAGTATAGAGCCTACTGTACTAGTACATTATATTTAAACCAGTATGATCCTTTAAGCACCTAGTGTATTTTTAGTGTGCTATTCTTCACTTTGCCTGCAGTAGATTATGCTCTTAAGTCACTTAAGAGCATAACTTTTAGTTCTAGAAAGGAGATGCACTTGTGAATTCTGATGAGTACTAGTATACTCTGACTTCCTACGTTGAATGCTGTTATTATAAGTCACTGGATAAAAGCGTCTGCTAAATGACTGTAATGTAATGTAAGGACCCCCTCTTTGGTAACACCCATCTCGGAAAACGGCTGCAACGGAAGCTTGTTAAGACTAATGAAGTGAAACGAAACGGCAATTCAGTCTGAGTGTTGGACTAGTTTTTACCACCAACCGCAACTAAAGCTTTGCCTTTACCAACGACACCGTAGGCTACAGGTGTGGCCCAGCGTCGTCTTCTTTCCTGCATCTTCAATGTAGGCTACATGTTCTCCCTATTATTAATGTATTTTACATGAAATTCACACAGACTACAATTAAATGGGAAAAGCCACATTAAACATTGAAACAAAAGAAATACGTTAGTTGTGGTGGCTGATGCCGTTGTCTGCGGAGCCCTGTGATTGGCTCTTCCGTGTTCCGGGCATCCCTCTGTGACACGCGCTTGTTTATTGACTTGTTTATTGACAGACCAATAGCAGCCCCATGCCAAGGTTCTACTGAGGTCTGTCAACAGACCAAGCCTTCGGTGTGCTGAGACCACTGAGCAAAGACACGTCTAAAAGACGTCTTTTAGATGTCTTTTTCGGACGTCCAAAGACATCCAATTAGGAGCCAGAATGAACGGTTTTTTTAGTCGTTCAGATATTGAACCCGTTCTGCACGTCCACAGACGTCTTAGAGGGGTCCAAGCCAGACGTGTGAATATTGAGGGGTCCAGCAGACGTACAAATGGGGTTCTGGACCGACGGACGTTATTAAGACATGATCTGAACGTCTCCCTGACGTTGTGTGTTTGCTGGGCTGTCAGCTAGTTTATCCCATCACTCCTCAGTGAACTCCAGCCAACACCAGTAAACTGTGTACAGACAGGAGTGGTGGCCATTGTTCTTAGCTAATCAAGGGTCGCATGTCTGGAGTAGGGGCGGGGCAATCTGATCATAATACAACACTGACCACGAACTGGTATGCGTCTTTGAACTCATGACTTTGAATTTAGGTGTGGTTAACCATTACTCCACTGAATAAACAGCTCACCTCAATAGGTTTTGACTTCTTCTGACGTTCCACTGAACGCCAACACAACACCGCGTAAACAGGAAGCGAGATCTGACTTCTTGAGTTCCCAGCCTTACCCTGCAGTAGGGGCACTGCCCTCCACACGTTGATGGGGCCTTGGCTGCAGAACTGACCGAAGGAGCTCTCCAGGAAGAAGAGAGGGATCCCAGTGACCGCCAGCATGATGACGTAGGGGATGAGGAAGGCACCTGGGAGATAAAAGGGGGTGTGTGGGGGGGGGGGAGACAAATAGTAGTCTAATCCTCTCCTTTGTAATTGTAAAGTCCCATTGTAGAGATGTCAGGTGTCCGCTCACCCCCTCCGTTCTTGTAGGCCAGGAAAGGGAACCTCCACACGTTCCCCAGGCCGACAGCGTAGCCGATCATAGACAGCATGTACTCCCTCTTATTAGTCCAGTTCCCCCGCTCAACGTTCTCATCAGAACCACCAACATGGGAGTCCGCTTTCTCCGCATCATCCTTCTCCTGGAACACACACACACGCACACACACACACACACACACACACAATTACATTAGTCCTTTAGCAGACACTTTTATCCAAAGCCACTTACAATAATTGCATTTAACAGGGTCAGAGTACTACTACTCACCAGAACTCACAAGTAATACTAATAATAATAATAATAACTTTCATTTATTCATTCATAAAACCCAAGGTCGCTTTACATAGGGGCAGAACAGACAAGAGACAAACATGGACAGAGACACACAACATTAAGAAACGGCAGCTAGAGGTCAAAGGCCATGTTAAAGAGGTGAGTTTAGTGCATCTCCCTTCTCAACATGTGACAAGAGCATAATAGTGCTGAAGCCAAGGTGCGTGACGCGCGCGCGCAATTCTGCCAATTAATTATGGGTCTACATTAAAACCACTCCGCAGACAGATCAGTCCGCCACGGGGAAACGCGCAACGAATCGTTTTTGATTCGTTGTTTGTTTCGATTAAATAATAGTTTATAATATCCTATTCATACAATTATGTCAAAGTTAAAATGTTCTTGATGGCTCTTGAAACAAATCCCGAGGAGTCCCAGGACCCGTACGTAGAGACGGAATTGGATGATTTGTTTTTTGCTGTTTAATTAGTAGATAAATCTGTGAAGTTGCGCGCGCACCGGCATCAGTTGATGTAACGTTACTCCAACAACACACGTGAATGAATTTCAGACTAAACAAACCGGCGTGTTTAAGTCTTCCTACCTTGTCAGTAACCCCATGATTTCTGAATACAAGATTTCTAAAAGTGCTCAATCCATATTGCTTCATCTTGAAGTCGCGTTAAAGGTGATCTCCTTTCAGGGCGCTCGAGGAACAGGTATTTAAAGTCCTGCGCAGATGAGACACCTTCGTCTCTCTCTAGCCAATCCCTGTCATGCTCCACGTTTGTACGGGATGCTATTGGACAAGGTCTGTATTTAGTGGTTTTAACCTGTGGAGGGCAGTAATACGCTGTGAAGAGTCGAATCTGCCGGAAATACAGCCAAGAAGAAGACGCGTTTGAAAACAGGGAACGTTAACTTTGATTAGCAAGCTAACGAACATGGATCAGTTGGTGATAAATGCTCAAATATACATAAATACTTTGGAGCGAATATTTGAAAAGGTGATGGTTGTGAGCGACGCTAACTTAATCCTTTTGCTAATGTTAGCAACCTTTTTACTAACCATCTACAGCAGTTACGTGCTGCTAGCTTGTTGTTTATCAATGCTTAGTGCAGGCACCAGATAGATTTTGGCACTGAGCTCGCACTCATTATTACTGTGTGAATTTAGGCACTAACACTCACTCATGTTCCCTTTCCTGGTACGTTAGTATTCAAAACTGAATGGCCAGGATGGGTTGCTGGAGCTGGACCTCGGAGCCGCGTCAACGAGTGGTAATTTTTTAAATATTTTTATTCATTTATTTTCAATAAATAAAGAGTTGGAATATACTCTGAAAAGTGATGCTATTATACATACTATAGGTTATATAGTTAGCTAAACTATGATAGACTAACACGATACATTAGATACCAGTGTTGTTAGACCTCCCAAATGACTGGAGCAGATAGCTCCTGTGGCCACACTGAAATGCTCTAGATCTGTTCTCATTCTCATCCATTTCCTGTAACAGTGGCAAATTTTGATATTCGCCAGATATTCAGTCCTTAACGTTTCATAAAGCAGAGCATCACACTTTACAAAATGGAGCAACACGAGCTGTTCATGGTTCATTGTTCACGTTTGTCTTCATAAGCTCCCCAACCAGAGGTCAGTTTATCATACTTGTTCGAATTTTTAAAGGACAGCATATCTGGCGAATGTGCAGAATATTCATCAGACCAAACCGAACCTCGGTTTCAGCGCAGTGCCGCTAAGAGCTCTACGTTCTGTCGTCTTATCTTTTTCTCCCCCATGTTTGTCTGTTCGACAAGAAATGGAGCGTTGTATCGAGCTGTCAGAAGTGGAACTGTCAAAGGTCAATATTGCAATTAGCGCCTTGAGCATCTGAAAAAGTGCTATATATAAATACAATGTAGGCTATTATTAATGTAGACTATTTACTTTCTTTTATCTTGAGCATACTCTTTTGTATGTCTCAGAAGTTCACTTACAGCACCATCATTCTTGCTCTTTCAGATGACCTCAGCCTTGGAACAGCATTCACAAGGAGGTAGAGACCTGCTCCATTCAAAGTGTTTTCTAAATGACTAAAATGTCAGATGCACTTTGTAATCCACAGCTGCTTCAATCTCATTCTCATTTCCTTGTTGTGTTAAGTTTCTGATACTTGCTCACCAGCCGTGCAGGACGTCTATGAAGACACTCAGGTTAGTCTCTCTGATCTACATCATGTCTGAGGTACTGTATGACTTTTCTCTATCCCATTACCACGTTTTTTTCTTCTTTTAAATAGATGGACTCCTCGATGGATAATGATCAAGGGAATGATGATGATGATGATGATGAGGAGAGCGCTCTTCACGCTAATGACTATACGATGCAGAATGATGCGGAGAGTATCACAGGTAAGTCACATTACAGTCATTTAGCACCAATTTAGTCACCAATCTGAACATGTCTATAAATCACCGACTAGGTTGTGAGTAAGAAGTAAGGTCAATAACAACTTTGTACCCTCCTTAGGTGTGTTTGGGGTGGATCACACTAAGCTGATTGTGAATCCCTTGAACGAGACACAGGGCAGCCATTGGGAGTGGCAGCCCGAGGACCAGGATGAGGAACTGGAGAAGACGTTGAGCAGCAACAGCAGCAGTCTTCTGGAGCAGTATCCCAGCATGCTCAACCAGATTGGCGAGGCGTGGCGTCGCCAGCATGTCTCCGAAGTGGCTGGTTCAGTCTTGAGGAGGTACCACAGAATGAGATGGTCCTCCAAACGAAACAACCAGAACAATTGCAGTCTCAACAGCACTCTGAGACCAGCTCATAGCAACACCAAGACCGTCCGCAGAAACAGTAGACCTGTGCTCCAGAAAGCTCTGACAACCTCTGGGAATACCAGCCACTCGGTGACTTCAAATTTAAAGAAGACTGAAACTGGTGTCCTTCCTCCCTGGAAAACCGTTCGGGATTGGCAAGTAGAGAGGAAGTCCCCTAGGAAAGGGTCAGGGTCCGAGAGGGTAAAAGGGCCTCGACATCCTGTCCCCCTGAACCAGACCTTCACGGTATCCGACACCCCTCTCTCCGCCTCACGCCCTAGAGAGGAACATACAGCCCTCATTTTCATTCCCACTAGGTCTGGCCATACTTGGTCAGGAAGATACCTGAGCCTGCCAGTGATGGCCATTCCCCGTAGGGCTCCTGACTCCTCTCTCCCTGGTCAGAGAGAGTTCACCAGCAGGGCTGCCAACCCCTCTCTCCCTGCTCAGAGAGAGTTCACCAGCAGGGCTGCCAACCCCTCTCTCCCTGCTCAGAGAGAGTTCACCAGCAGGGATGCCAACCCCTCTCTCCCTGCTCAGAAAGAGTTCACCAGCAGGGCTGCCAACCCCTCTCTCCCTGGTCAGAGAGAGTTCACCAGCAGGGCTGCCAACCCCTCTCTCCCTGGTCAGAGAGAGTTCACCAGCAGGGCTGCCAACCCCTCTCTCCCTGCTCAGAAAGAGTTCACCAGCAGGGATGCCAACCCCTCTCTCCCTGCTCAGAAAGAGTTCACCAGCAGGGCTGCCAACCCCTCTCTCCCTGCTCAGAGAGACCTCACCATTGTACACCCACACCCCATGGTCAGTACGTGGTCCCCCTCAATCAGAGAGAGCTCCAGTATCTGCTGCTGCCCATCCAGACAGGGTCCCCTCAGAGCCAGACCGGTGCCCTGGGAGGGACCGCTTGCATCTCCTAACAGCCACTCCAGGATCCCCCAGTCAGGCCCCTCTGGATATCGCAACAGTCCCACCGTGGAGCCCAGGCCTGCCGCTGCATTGCCATCCCTCTCTCACTACAAGCCTGCCATGTCACCCAGGAAGCTTGCCTACTAGAGTCCCTCCCCGTCCAAGCTCCGTTCGTCCCAGTCACCCCTACTCCCGTCCCCAAAACAGTTCAGAAGGCAGGTGCGTCAGAGCAGTGGAGGGCCCACCAGTGGCCATTCGTCCTCAGTTCTGGCAGCCCTCGCCCTCTCTCCCTACCACTCCATCAAGAGGAAGTGCTATTGGGAACTGGACCAGAATCTGTCCCCCCAGTTCAAACGGTCCCGGAACGTGTCCGACGTGTACTCCCCAGGATCCCTCCGTCAGAGGAGAGAGATGCTGAGGCCCCGGCATAGCTCCAGCAGCCTCCTGCCCTACACTGTGATGGAGCCCTCCTATGACCGCAGCAGGGCGGCCCTGGCCAGGGCACGCAGCCCTTGGCACCCCTCGTCACACACACAAGGCAAGAGAGCTGGAGACTCCAAGTCAGGCCTGCAAGATCGTCAGCTGTCTACTGCTTGGGTGAGTCTTCAGTGGATCGATATGTAAACATGTTTTTGGACGCCTCACTCCAGAATCTCAAATTTTCTAATTTCATTTTTAGACTTTTTAATATATTTTTTTTAATTATGTTTTTTTATTGGTCTTCTCTCTCCTGTTTAGAGAGAAGAATACTACAGATTTGTTGCTCGAATTCAAGGTTTGTTGTAGTAAAAATCATATGTACTCACTGAGGCTGACAACATTGCAGTTTATTATATAAAGTCAAGTATCAATGAGATCTTCCCTCTCTTTCCAGAGAAGTCATCTGACAGAGCAGAATGGCAGAGTGGCTGTTCCCCAAGGTTCTCCTCCAGTGTGTTGAGTAGGCTACTCTATAAATGATGTCAACATTTCAAAGATGGCTCCCTGGCCTGCGTCATGCGCATCACCTAGTGGCCACCACAGTTGCATGTAATATATATATTAATCTGTATGAATGATCATATATAGTGATCGGTTTGCTGTACAATTAATATGGTTATTGTTTGAGGAAAAAACACCATCTAAATACAATTTGAGGAGTTCCTGAAATAGGTTGAAGGTTTTCTTTGTTAATTCCCAAGGGTAAATTTGTTGTGCAGAGCAATCCATTGTCCATGTTCTCAAATAGTTTGTCACCAAACTTTGTGTGTACTGAATATTTTATTGAGAATTTATAAACTACAATCTAATAAACTATTTTCATTTTTAATAGAACATGGTCAGTTTATTTCTTTTATATATAATTATTTTTTATAGAATGTCTATTGTAATGGGCAAAACAAAGCCTCATCCACTGTTTCAAGGCAGCTACGTATTATAGTTACTGTGAACAGTGATCGAAAATGGACTCCATTTATATAGTGCTTTTCCAGTCTACCGATCACTCAAACCTCTTTACAATACCTCACATTCACACAACGACGGCAGAAGCAGCCATGCAAGGCGCCAACCTGCTTGTCGGGACCAGTTAGGGGTTCAGTGTTTTTGTCAGGGACACTTCAACCCACTGCCGGGAGGAGCCGGAATCGAACCGGAACCCTTCAGATTCCTCCCGAGCTACTGCCTCCCCGTCATGGCACAGAGGTTAGTATTTGAGGTTAAAAGGGGACATGTTGGTCCAACAAGAAAAATTGTACTGACCTAATTATGGAGCATTAGACTCCAAAGCCTACACCTGGACATGGTAAACATACTACATACAAACATTAAAAATATTTTTTTTTTCTTGATGTTTTAGGTAGATAATGAACTTTATTCCATTAAATTAATTGTGTTGCAGCAAAATAGTGCACAGCCCAATACAATATTAGCAGTATTTTGTTAGTTATTTGTATATTGTGTCCACCCAATTTATCCCCTATTTATTATGTATTCTTATTCTGTATATTTTATTAAACTTACTCTCTTAATCTGCTGTGAAACAGAAATTTCCCCATGGGGATAAATAAAGAGCTATCTATTCCACCGGAGGCCCGCTAACTCGTCCATTGGGGACCCGCTGTAGGTCCGCTAGCCTTGTGTTATCTGGGCCAGCTCACCTAAAGAGGTACTACTGCCTTCCAGCCTACGCTCTGTACTAGTCCTGTAATATCAGTAAAACAAACACAGTAGGCTACATAGGGTACCATTCTCAGTCTTTATCAGAATTGTAACATGTATAGCAAAGCCTGATAAACATAGGAAATGCATCAAAACGTCCATCCACTTTGTTACATCTTTATCCACATAGAGAGCAGATTCTTATACAATACTGGTGTTCTATGTGGACTTCTTCCACAGTGTTTTGTAGGCTACTATATGATGAAGGTAACTGACCTGTTAATCTAACGGTTGTTTATGGGAGTGAAGTAAAAGCTCTCAGATGACTCCTCCTGGAGCATGACCCTTGGCCTCCAGTGGCTCAGAGCAAGGAACCATGGGAGTTACTGTACTCCGCAGGAACTTACGGTCTCCTGTACAGGGAGATACTTTTACCATTGGTAGGCAATGACTGTATAAACATTCACGATGAATATATTGCAACAAATAGGTTGGATTTTGAAATATTATTCGCCCCGGACCCCTGGTTCGCCCCGGACCCCTGGTCCACTCTGCTTGCTCCTGGTCCAGACCCTCGCCCCTGCCCCGGACCCCTGGTTCGCCCTGCTCACCCCCTGATCCTGGCCTGGATTCCTGACCCTGAGCTCCTGTGCCCCATGGACCTTCCTGGACCCTGAGCACCTCTCCCGGTGACTGCCCCTGCACTGCCCCCAGAGACTATTGTACACTTTGTCACTTGGTTTTGTTCTACCTCCGTGTGTTTGGTCTTGTGTTCGTTGTCTTGTCTTCAATGTTGGTTTGTGTGCTCCCAGCCCCAGCTCTAGACACCTGTCCCCTCACTAGTCTCACGTCACTCAAGTCCCTCCTCTCCTGGCCCTTTAGTTCCCCCCTCTGCTTCTGCCCGGTCCCTTTCCCTGTCCCAGCCTCGTTCCCCGTTCCCTTCCATTGTGTCCTTGTTCCTGTGTCCTTGTGTTGGTGTCTTGTTGGAATCCCTCCATGTCCTTGTCTGGGTGATTGTCTGCACCTGTGTCTCGTTATGTCTTGTTGCACACCTGTACATTGTTCCTTGATTGTTCTCCCTGAGTATATATGCCCTCCTGTTTCCTTTGTTCTCTGTCGGTTCATTGTCAATGTTAGTGCGTGTTTCCCCTGCGTTTCCTCCCGGTATTATTTGGAAATTAAAACCCTTATTTTGAACCTGAGCTGCTTGCCTGCCGTCTGCTTTTGGGTCCTGCCTCAAACCCTAACACTGATCATGGCCACTCCCTGCACTTCCTCCTCCATCAGATCTATGATATTTAGAATGTCGAATCGCCCGCTCCAGAGTCTCATTACGGTGGCTGCCAATCTCTGGGATGGGAGAGAGAGAGAGAGAGAGAGAGGGGGTGGGGGTGGTGAAAAGTATGCATCAGCAAAAAATGGCGGAGAGGGAAGAGATTCTGTCGTCTAGTTTTATTGCGACAGGCAATTCACAGGCCGGGTGATAGGCTCAGTTGGGGCCATACATTATAACAAAAGACGCGAACGGACGTGGATGCATATCCTGTTCATGGCACTGATCGGCGGTGGAGATTAAGTTGTTCCAATGCGAGAACCAATAGGCCGGTGAAAGCAAAAGCATGATGATGATGTTGTTTGTCACTCGCGTTGGCTCCAGGAACATATGCCTGTCAGTCAAATGTGCACCGAACCAAATCATGGAAAGACAGTACATGGGTCTTCTTCGTGTGACAGTTCTTGATTGAAAAGGCAGTTCAATTGAAAAGGCCACAGGGTGCATGTGCTGTCGCCCCAAATGCAGTGACCCAGCATGATCAATACCAGATAGAAGCTATATTTTTAGCCGTTCTTAGGTCTTCTTGAATACCTTGCCAGAAAACTATGATTTTCTTGAGAAATACCTTTTTAATCTTACCTTTATCATGTAGATGTGTTTATAATATATTTAAATCATCTTGATTTTAAACATTTGTTCTCTTTAACCATGTAGGCCATTGGGTACTGCTTTATAATACAGCCCGTGTCTTACCAGAGTTTTACCAGTGTCTTACCAGTGTCTTACGGGGTACTTACCCGGTACTTACGGGGTACTTACCCGGTACTTACCTGGTGCTTACCCAGTACTTACGGGTAAGTAAGGGGTACTTACCCGGTACTTATAGGGTACTTACCCAGTACTTACCTGATACTTACAGGTAAGTAGGGGGTACTGCCTGGGTACTTACATGTAGGTACGGGTTACTTACAGTACGGAGGGGGACGCATTATGAAGTGCATAGGTAGTGTAGGTATTTGTACTTACAGGTAAGTATGGGGTACCTACCTGGTACTTATGGGGTACTCATCCGCTACTTACAGGTAAGTACGGGGTACTTACATGGTACTTACCTGGTACTTACAGGTAAGTATATTAGTGTTTATCATCATCATCATCATCATCTTCATCCGCTTATCCAGGGTCGGGTCGCGGAGGCAGCAGCTCCAGCAGGGAGCCCCAGACATCCCTTTCCCTAGCAGCATCAACCAGCTCTGCCTGGGGAATCTTTAGCCGCTCACAGGCCAGTGCGGAGATGTAGTCCCGCCACCTGGTCCTGGGTCTACCCCGCGGCCTCCTCCCAGCTGGACACGCCTGGAACACCTCCCTAGGGAGGCGCCCAGGAGGCATCCTCACTAGATGCCCGAACCACCTCAACTGGCTCCTTTCGACGCAAAGGAGCAGCGGCTCTACTCCGAGTCTCTCCCGGATGACTGAACTTCTCACCCGATCTCTCAGGGAGACCCCAGCCACCCTCCGGAGAAAACTCATTTCGGCCGCTTGTATCCGTGATCTCGTTCTTTCGGTCATGACCCATCCTTCATGACCATAGGTGAGGGTGGGGACGAAGATAGACCGGTAGATCGAGAGCTTTGCCTTTTGGCTCAGCTCTCTTTTCGTCACAACAGTGCGGTATAGCGACTGCAGAACCGCACCAGCTGCTCCGATTCTCCGGCCAAACTCCCTCTCCATGGTTCCCTCACTCGTGAACAAGACCCCCAGATACTTGAACTCCTTCACTTGGGGTAAGGACTCATTTCCTACTCGGAGCGGACAGGCCACCGGTTTCCTGCTGAGAACCATGGCCTCAGATTTAGAAGTGCTTATTCTCATCCCAGCCGCTTCACACTCAGTTGCGAACCTATCCAGAGAGTGCTGGAGGTCGCAGGCAGCTGATGCCATCAGGACCACATCATCTGCAAAAAGCAGTGACGTGATCCCCAGCTCACCGAACTGCAAACCCACCTCCCCCCGGCTACGCCTCGATATCCTGTCCATGAAAATCACAAACAGGATTGGTGACAAAGCGCAGCCCTGGCGGAGGCCAACACCCACCGGAAAGGCAGACGACTTACTGCCGAGGACCCGGACACAGCTCTCGCTCTGGGTGTACAGGGATTGGATGGCCCTAAGTAGGGACCCCCTCACCCCATACTCCCGCATAACTCTCCACAAGACCTCTCGGGGGACCCGGTCGTAAGCCTTCTCCAAGTCCACAAAACACATGTAGACAGGTTGGGCAAACTCCCAAGCCCCCTCCAAGATCCTTGCGAGAGTGAAGAGCTGGTCGGTAGTTCCACGACCAGGACGAAATCCGCATTGTTCCTCTTCGATCTGAGGTTCGACTATCGGCCGGACCCTCCTTTCCAGCACCTTGGAGTAAACTTTCCCTGGGAGGCTGAGTAATGTGATGCCTCTATAATTCGCACACACCCTCTGGTCCCCTTTTTTGAATATTGGGACCACCACCCCAGTCTGCCACTCCTTCGGCACTGACCCAGACTTCCACGCAGTGTTACAGAGGCGTGTCAACCAAGACAGCCCCTCTACACCCAGCGCCTTCAGCATTTCTGGACGGATCTCATCAGTCCCTGGGGCTCTGCCACTGTGGAGTTGTTTGACTACCTCAGTGACCTCCTCCAAGGACATTGACGACCCCCCATCATCTTCCGGCTCTGCCTCGATCGTAGAGGGTGGATTAGTCGGGTTCAGGAGTTCCTCAAAGTGCTCCTTCCAACGCTCAACAACCTCCTCAGTTGAGGTCAGCAGTGTCCCCTCCTTGCTGTATACAGCTTGGATGGTCCCCCGCTTTCCCTTCCTGAGGTGTCTGATGGTCTTCCAGAAACACTTTGGTGCCGACCGAAAGTCCTTCTCCATGGTTTCTCCGAACTCCTCCCACACCCGCTGCTTTGCCTTGGTCACGGCCAAAGCCGCAGCCCTCCGGGCCAGTCGATACCCTGCAACTGTTTCTGGGGTCTCCCGGGCTAACATAACCCGGAAGGCCTCCTTCTTCAGTCGGACGGCTTCCCTCACCACCGCTGTCCACCACGGTGTCCGAGGGTTACCGCCCCTTGAGGTACCTATGGCCCTCAGGCCACAGCTCTCAGCCGCAGCTTCAGCAATGGAGGCTTTGAACACCGACCACTCATGCTCGATGTCCCCAACCTCCACAGGGATGCCTGAGAAGCTCCGCCGGAGGTGGCAATTGAAATCTCTCCGGACAGGCTCTTCCTCCAGACGTTCCCAGTTCACCCTCACTACACGCTTGGGTTTTCCAGGTCTGTCCAGAAGTTTCCCCCGCCATCGAAACCAGCTCACCACCAGATGGTGATCAGTGGACAGCTCTGCCCCTCTCTTTACCCGAGTGTCCAAAACGCATGGCCTCAGATCAGATGATACGATAACGAAATCGATCATCGACCTTCGGCCTAAGGTGTTCTGATGCCAGGTGTACTTGTGGGCATCCTTGTGTTCGAACATGGTGTTTGTTATGGACAAACCGTGACTAGCACAGAAGTCCAACAACAGAACACCACTCGGGTTCAGATCGTGGTGGCCATGCCTCCCAATCACGCCCCTCCAAGTTTCTCCATCATTGCCTACGTGTGCATTGAAGTCCCCCAGTAGGACACTGGAGTCCCCTGCAGGAGCCCCCAAAAGGACTCCACTCAGGGTCTGCAGGAAGGCTGAGTACTCTGAACTGCTGTTCGGTGCATAAGCACAAACCACAGTCAGAGTCCCCCCCCCACAGTCCTAAGGCGCAGGGAGGCGACCCTCTCGTCCACTGGGGTGAACTCCAGCACAGAGGCGCTCAGCTGGGGGCTAGCTAGTATAGCCACACCTGCCTTGCGCCTCATACCGTGAGCAACTCCGGAGAAGAACAGGGTCCAACCCCTATCCAGGAGTTTGGTTCCGGCGCCGGTGCTGTGCGTGGAGGTTAGCCCCACCAGGTGTAATTGGTATCGCTCCACCTCCCTCACAAGCTCCGGCTCCTTCCCCCCCAGCGAGGTCACGTTCCATGTCCCCAGAGCCAGCCTTTGCCGCCCGGGTCCGGTGCGTCGGTGTCCCCCGCCTTCACCGCCACCTAGTTGGCAGCGCACCCGACCCCGACAATTTCTCCCGCGGGTGGTGGGTCCACGGGACGATGGAGGAGGAGATGGTGCTTCCACGTGGCTTATTCGGGCTGGGCCCGGCCGGGCTCCGTGGTAAGCCCGGCCACCAGGCGCTCGCATGCGGGCCCTCCGTCTGGGCCTGGCTCCAGACGAGGGCCCCGGGCTTCCTCCGGGCCGGGTCTCTCTTCCATTAGTGTTTATATTATATTTAAACCATCTTCATTACATTTGTTCTCTTTAACCATGTAGGCTATTGGGTAACGCTTTATAATACAGCCCTTGTTTTACCCGTGTCTTACCAGTGCCTTACGGGGTATTTACCCGGTACTTACAGGTATTTACTGTCACGCCCCCGCCTCGCCAGCCCCGCCTTCGTCAAGCTACCCCGCCCTCTGAGTCTCACACTGACTCAGGCTCCCCTGGTACATCCCAGCGGGCGCAGCGGGAACTGCGCTCTCACCAACGAGCCGGGCGCGCTCCCACTCCACACCTGCCTGACGTCACCAATCAGCCACGAGCCGGGCATGTTCCCGCTTCACACCTGCCTGACATCACCAATCAACCCATCTCAGCCAGGATAAGAAGCCAGGCTACTCAGCAGTCGGTGCCAGATCATTGACCAACCTAGTGGGTATCACGTCGCGTCTCTAGCTCTTACCTTTATCCTGAACCCTACCTCACCCTTTTGTTTTCTTTCATCCTAGTCTGACCTCCCTACCACTGCCTGAACTTTGCCTGTCTGGAGAACCAAGAACCTGCCTGGACCCCACGCCTTTTGGACTGCCACGAACCTGCCTGGACCCCCACGCCTGTCTGACTGCCACAGACCCGCCTGACCCTCGCCAATAAACGTGCCCCAACGTGGGTTTGTTCCCTTACGCCTGTCGTGTCTGCTCTTGGGTCCTCCTCGCCTAGCCCTAACACTTACCCGGTACTTACAGGGTACTTACGAGGTACTTACCCAGTGCTTACTCAGTACTTACAGGTAAGTACGGGGTACTTACTCTGTACTTATGGGGTACTTACCCAGTACTTACAGGTAGGTACAGGGTACTTACCCAGTACTTACCGGGTACTTACATGTAGGTACGGGTTACTTACAGTGCGGAGGGGGACGTATTATGGAGTGCATGGGAGCGTAGGTATTTGTACTCAGAGGTAAGTACGGGGTACTTACCCGATACTTACAGGTAAGTACCAGGTAAGTACCGGGTAAGTCACTGGTAAGACACGGGAAAGACACTGGAAAGACACAGGTAAAACACAGGCTGTATTATAAAGCGTTACCGGCTATTGTCTTACAATTTATTTCTTTAAAATTATTTTAAATTATATATAATATAGAATTTTACTATTTACTATGTACCATGTTTTTATTTTTTCTTATTATGTAAAGCACTGTGTGTTACATTTGCCTGTATGAACATGTGCTATATAAATAAACTTGAGTTTGACTTCCATAATTTTCAGGCAGTCACTGTGCGAATTTCAAGCTGAGGTTGTAGCAGGTGTGATGGGCGGTGGATTTTCTGTTCAGATTCAGCATTTTAAGTTCCATAATAGAATCTTAACATTCATTATACCTTTTTCCAAGTGAATTGATCGGTCAGCGGGCAGTGCTTCATACGTTTTGATCCATAATCTGGAACTTAACCTGCCCCGTTACCAGTTACAAGTTACCACGGCGATATAGCACGGTGAAAAATAAACTACCTTCGTAGTAGCCTACGGAGAAACCAATCTTGAACCTGAAGTTATCGCGCTAACCCTGTAATCCTGTTTCGTAGTACAGGGCTCTGGTCTCTATCTCTAACCACAACAATTGCTGTTGTCCACAGAATGTACCAACCAAGGAATGTCACCCTTATCTCATAAGTCTATGGAAGGGAGACACAGTTTCAATCTGGGGTCAATCATCATAATTAGAAACAGCTAACAGGATCAGGTTAATTGTACGTGTTGGGTCAAAAACAATTCAAATAAGAATTTGTAGATATTATTACAATTGACCTTTCAAGTCTGCCTACACTTAGGTTACTTAGCTAAGAACCATTTTAATTACAATTTACTTCTAAAGGCAAATACTTTAATTTCATATCTTCATATCAATATAATATCAAGATCCTACATGTCCAAATAACCCACTGTGTCCTGGGTCTACTTATTTACCACCTAAAGGGAAGTGCAAAACAGCAAGTCATGAACGTTATCCAGAAACAAAAGTTGAACCCATTGCAGCAAAATAGCTAACATTACAGGAATCATCAGTGTAACTGCTTTAGCCACTGACCGCTACCATTAATGTTATGGAAGCTGCTGCTAGTTGTTGTGAGCCCATGAGCTTAATGGCTATCCCGCTCTCATTGTGCTGGATTAGCATTGGAAGCATTGGAACTGATGTGTCCAGGTGACTGTAGCTGGCGTAGTATTGTATGAGCTCCTAGTATTAATAGTCCAAAGGGTGTTCTAAGGACAAAAGCAAAAATGTACATTTGGACAGGACAACTATTGTAACCAGAGGGTCTTCTGAATTAAAGCACACCCCATCTAGTCACTATCCTATGAATATGTTTCCAATGAAACAGTGGTGATTTAATTGCAGCAGTAAGTTATCATAGTTGTCATTTTATCAGCCTCTTTGATATTATGCAGGCTGGCCCACTAGTCCATGACATCTTCATGTGTTATTTGAAGGGTAGAAAATGCATTGTATCATGAAGTCCTTGAATAAAGAATGAATATGATATGGATGTAAAGGTTTTTGTGTGCATTACGTTATCTGAACTTGGATGGTCATGTTTCAAGATTCCAAGTCAATCAAAATTCCCAAAGTTTATCTATCAAGGAAGTCTGATGGATGCTGGTCTCACCAGTAGCCTGTTTAGAGACTTTTGAGAAGGGGCGAACCTTGGCCCCAGGGTGAAATCTCTTCTCCAGGTCTTTGGCAATGCCCTCACACAGCTCGCAGGCTTTCAGAGATTCTTCAAAAAAGTTGCAGTCGAGCTGTTCGATTTTGGAATGTGAAGGTTTTCCAAAAGGTTTTTCTGGGCTGGGGCGTATCTGCTCAAATATTGTACTTTAACTTTTGTAGCTAAGCTGCAGTGCCTCTGGGGATGGCAGATGACTTCACGAGGCTGGTCAATAATGTGAGGCTAGTCATCTGTTTTAGTGGTATTCTGGGTTTGGGCTGCAAAGGCTCTCACAGACCGGGAGACAAGGTTGGGAAGATGGAGACGGTATTGTATAACTTTATACTACACTCCAGTAGATCCCTGGGCTCACGAGAGATGAATGGTGCCTCCACACCTTGGGAGAACAGATGACACAGTGGTCCTGAGACTGATGAGACCTTTTTCAATCCTGACCTGATTCTGGAAGCTGAAGGTTCTTTGTCTTCTTGTGTCTGATCTTTCTGATTATAAGGAGATGCTAAGATTCATCAGCAGGGTTTTTGAGATATGAGTTTTGAGAAAATGAGCCAAATTCAGCCACAAACCCCCATACACACAAATTAACTCCCTACAGTACTTCTCTCAGGTTTGCTTATTAAAAAAGGTTAATGAAAAAATATACATCATGATCAAGTTTAAAATGCAGCTGTCCAGACATCCAACCAACAGTCACCAACAAATACATTTCCATCCCATCCCAGTGTTTGTTCCATGTCTGATGCACATTTCAAGTCTCGTCGTAATATGCGAGCTATATCGTGAGGAAATGGATGAAGGACTTAAACAAACTGATTGTAAGGACTATATATTGGAGAATTCAATCAATCAATCAAAGCTTTATTTGTATAGCGCATTTCATACCCAGAGGCAACACAATGCGCTTTACAGAGAACAAGGGAGGTGGGCATACGACCCATTCTCTACATATTCCAGAGGGAAGCAAAAAAACAGTAATCACCCGGGGGCCAGATTAGAATTGAGAATATTATTCAAAAAGAAAAGGGCAGGATTGCTTGAAAGTTCAGACTGGTGTGAGGAAGGTACTATTTGGTCGGGAACAAAAAAGATCAGTCCGCTTGGCTGATTAACTATCGTATCCACTAAGATGCTATATAGCTCAAACTCGTAAATCTCCTGTCTGATTGTTATAATGTGAAGTGAACACAGCATTACAATGTAGGCCTTTTCCTAGTTTTTTTCAAAAGCCTCTGGATCGGCCTATTACACTAGAACACAGCTCCAGATTTTGAGTGCCGAAACGTAGCCCCAGCCGTATCCTGAGGCCTCTGGGTTTGAGCTTCATTTTGGCTGCGGTATTGACATTGCTAGGCACAAATGTAGGCGAAAACGCAGTAGTGTAATCAAGGCCTAAGAAACCAGGTCCATTCCAAATTCCACGACATGTTTTTCTCTTTCTCCAACTCCCTTCTCCTTCATCTATCGCTTCTTCAATAGCTGGTGGTGAACCTGAGAGGAGAGAGAAAGGGGGAATGAGAAAGAGAGAGAAAGTAGGGAGGGGGGGGTGGGTTTGTGTGGAAACTCTTCTTGTACTGTTCTCTATGTGTCATTGTACAGTATGTCTAGTTGCCTTCCAGGGACAATAAAGATGTTCTGAATATAAACAATAAAGATGTTCAGAATATAGACTGATTTTCAGATCATAAAAGTCAATTTGATATCAAATTAATATCAAACACACACACACACGCACACTATTGCTTACAAAGATGGGGTCCTTTTTGAGGCAGGCTTCAGTGAACTCACAGCTCTTGGATGAACTGTATGAACACGCTGGTGTCTCTTTAAGTGTCCTGACATAGTGAAGTTCTTCCCACACTGGTCACAGTGGTATGGCTTCTCTCCTGTATGAACACGCTGGTGTGTCCTTAAGTGTCCTGACGTAGTGAAGTTCTTTCCACACTGGTCACAGTGATATGGCTTCTCTCCTGTATGAAAACGCTGGTGTGTCTTTAACTCTGCTGACGTAGTGAAGTTCTTCCCACACTGGTCACAGTGGTATGGCTTCTCTCCTGTATGAAAATGCTGGTGTGTCTTTAACTCTGCTGACGTAGTGAAGTTCTTCCCACACTGGTCACAGTGGTATGGCTTCTCTCCTGTATGAACACGCTGGTGCGTCTTTAAGTGTCCTGACATAGTGAAGTTCTTCCCACACTGGTCACAGTGGTATGGCTTCTCTCCTGTATGAACACACTGGTGTGTCTTTAAGCTTCCTGACTGGGTGAAGTTCTTTCCACACTGGTCACAGTGGTATGGCTTCTCTCCTGTATGGACACGCTGGTGTGTCTTTAAGTGTCCTGACGTAGTGAAGTTCTTCCCACACTGGTCACAGTGGTATGGCTTCTGTCCTGTATGAACACGCTGGTGTGTCTTTAACTCTCCTGATCTAGTGAATTTCTTTCCACACTGGTCACAGTGGTATGGCTTCTCTCCCGTATGAACACTCTGGTGTGTCTTTAACTCTCCTGATCTAGTGAAGTTCTTCCCACACTGGTCACAGTGGTATGGCTTCTCTCCTGTATGAACACGCTGGTGTCTTTAAGCTTCCTGACTGAGTGAAGTTCTTTCCACACTGGTCACAGTGGTATGGCTTCTCTCCTGTATGGACACGCTGGTGTGTCTTTAAGTGTCCTGAAATAGTGAAGTTCTTCCCACACTAGTTACAGTGGTATGGCTTCTCTCCAGTATGTACACGCTGGTGTGTCTTTAAGTGTCCTGACATAGTGAAGTTCTTCCCACACTGGTATGGCGTCTCTCCTGTATGAACACGCTGGTGTGTCTTTAACTCTCCTGATCTAGTGAATTTCTTTCCACACTGGTCACAGTGGTATGGCTTCTCTCCCGTATGAACACTCTGGTGTGTCTTTAACTCTCCTGATCTAGTGAAGTTCTTCCCACACTGGTCACAGTGGTATGGCTTCTCTCCTGTATGAACACGCTGGTGTGTCTTTAAGCTTCCTGACTGAGTGAAGTTCTTTCCACACTGGTCACAGTGGTATGGCTTCTCTCCTGTATGGACACGCTGGTGTGTCTTTAAGTGTCCTGAAATAGTGAAGTTCTTCCCACACTGGTTACAGTGGTATGGCTTCTCTCCAGTATGAACACGCTGGTGTGTCTTTAAGTGTCCTGACATAGTGAAGTTCTTCCCACACTGGTATGGCGTCTCTCCTGTATGAACACGCTGGTGTGTCTTTAACTCTCCTGATCTAGTGAAGTTTTTCCCACACTGGTCACAGTGGTATGGCTTCTCTCCTGTATAAACACGCTGGTCTGTCTTTAACTTTAACTAAAGTTTTTTCAAAAGCCTCTGGATCGGCCTATTACACTAGAACACAGCTCCAGATTTTGAGTGCCGAAACGTAGCCCCAGCCGTATCCTGAGGCCTCTGGGTTTGAGCTTCATTTTGGCTGCGGTATTGACATTGCTAGGCACAAATGTAGGCGAAAACGCAGTAGTGTAATCAAGGCCTAAGAAACCAGGTCCATTCCAAATTCCATGACATGTTTTTCTCTTTCTCCAACTCCCTTCTTCTTCATCTATCGCTTCTTCAATAGCTGGTGGTGAACCTGAGAGGAGAGAGAAAGGGGGAATGAGAAAGAGAGAGAAAGTAGGGAGGGGGGGGGTGGGTTTGTGTGGAAACTCTTCTTGTACTGTTCTCTATGTGTCATTGTACAGTATGTCTAGTTGCCTTCCAGGGACAATAAAGATGTTCTGAATATAAACAATAAAGATGTTCAGAATATAGACTGATTTTCAGATCATAAAAGTCAATTTGATATCAAATTAATATCAAACACACACACACACGCACACTATTGCTTACAAAGATGGGGTCCTTTTTGAGGCAGGCTTCAGTGAACTCACAGCTCTTGGATGAACTGTATGAACACGCTGGTGTCTCTTTAAGTGTCCTGACATAGTGAAGTTCTTCCCACACTGGTCACAGTGGTATGGCTTCTCTCCTGTATGAACACGCTGGTGTGTCCTTAAGTGTCCTGACGTAGTGAAGTTCTTTCCACACTGGTCACAGTGATATGGCTTCTCTCCTGTATGAAAACGCTGGTGTGTCTTTAACTCTGCTGACGTAGTGAAGTTCTTCCCACACTGGTCACAGTGGTATGGCTTCTCTCCTGTATGAAAACGCTGGTGTGTCTTTAACTCTCCTGATCTAGTGAATTTCTTTCCACACTGGTCACAGTGGTATGGCTTCTCTCCCGTATGAACACTCTGGTGTGTCTTTAACTCTCCTGATCTAGTGAAGTTCTTCCCACACTGGTCACAGTGGTATGGCTTCTCTCCTGTATGAACACGCTGGTGTGTCTTTAAGCTTCCTGACTGAGTGAAGTTCTTTCCACACTGGTCACAGTGGTATGGCTTCTCTCCTGTATGGACACGCTGGTGTGTCTTTAAGTGTCCTGAAATAGTGAAGTTCTTCCCACACTGGTTACAGTGGTATGGCTTCTCTCCAGTATGAACACGCTGGTGTGTCTTTAAGTGTCCTGACATAGTGAAGTTCTTCCCACACTGGTATGGCGTCTCTCCTGTATGAACACGCTGGTGTGTCTTTAACTCTCCTGATCTAGTGAAGTTTTTCCCACACTGGTCACAGTGGTATGGCTTCTCTCCTGTAGGAACACGCTGGTGTGTATTTAAGTTTCCTGACGTAGTGAAGTTCTTCCCACACTGGTCACAGTGGTATGGCTTCTCTCCTGTATAAACACGCTGGTCTGTCTTTAACTTTAACTAAAGTTTTTTCAAAAGCCTCTGGATCGGCCTATTACACTAGAACACAGCTCCAGATTTTGAGTGCCGAAACGTAGCCCCAGCCGTATCCTGAGGCCTCTGGGTTTGAGCTTCATTTTGGCTGCGGTATTGACATTGCTAGGCACAAATGTAGGCGAAAACGCAGTAGTGTAATCAAGGCCTAAGAAACCAGGTCCATTCCAAATTCCACGACATGTTTTTCTCTTTCTCCAACTCCCTTCTCCTTCATCTATCGCTTCTTCAATAGCTGGTGGTGAACCTGAGAGGAGAGAGAAAGGGGGAATGAGAAAGAGAGAGAAAGTAGGGAGGGGGGGGGGTGGGTTTGTGTGGAAACTCTTCTTATACTGTTCTCTATGTGTCATTGTACAGTATGTCTAGTTGCCTTCCAGGGACAATAAAGATGTTCTGAATATAAACAATAAAGATGTTCAGAATATAGACTGATTTTCAGATCATAAAAGTCAATTTGATATCAAATTAATATCAAACACACACACACGCACACTATTGCTTACAAAGATGGGGTCCTTTTTGAGGCAGGCTTCAGTGAACTCACAGCTCTTGGATGAACTGTATGAACACGCTGGTGTCTCTTTAAGTGTCCTGACATAGTGAAGTTCTTCCCACACTGGTCACAGTGGTATGGCTTCTCTCCTGTATGAACACGCTGGTGTGTCCTTAAGTGTCCTGACGTAGTGAAGTTCTTTCCACACTGGTCACAGTGATATGGCTTCTCTCCTGTATGAAAACGCTGGTGTGTCTTTAACTCTGCTGACGTAGTGAAGTTCTTCCCACACTGGTCACAGTGGTATGGCTTCTCTCCTGTATGAAAACGCTGGTGTGTCTTTAACTCTGCTGATGTAGTGAAGTTCTTCCCACACTGGTCACAGTGGTATGGCTTCTCTCCTGTATGAACACGCTGGTGCGTCTTTAAGTGTCCTGACATAGTGAAGTTCTTCCCACACTGGTCACAGTGGTATGGCTTCTCTCCTGTATGAACACACTGGTGTGTCTTTAAGCTTCCTGACTGGGTGAAGTTCTTTCCACACTGGTCACAGTGGTATGGCTTCTCTCCTGTATGGACACGCTGGTGTGTCTTTAAGTGTCCTGACGTAGTGAAATTCTTCCCACACTGGTCACAGTGGTATGGCTTCTGTCCTGTATGAACACGCTGGTGTGTCTTTAACTCTCCTGATCTAGTGAATTTCTTTCCACACTGGTCACAGTGGTATGGCTTCTCTCCCGTATGAACACTCTGGTGTGTCTTTAACTCTCCTGATCTAGTGAAGTTCTTTCCACACTGGTCACAGTGGTATGGCTTCTCTCCTGTATGGACACGCTGGTGTGTCTTTAAGTGTCCTGAAATAGTGAAGTTCTTCCCACACTAGTTACAGTGGTATGGCTTCTCTCCAGTATGCACACGCTGGTGTGTCTTTAAGTGTCCTGACATAGTGAAGTTCTTCCCACACTGGTATGGCGTCTCTCCTGTATGAACACGCTGGTGTGTCTTTAACTCTCCTGATCTAGTGAAGTTTTTCCCACACTGGTCACAGTGGTATGGCTTCTCTCCTGTAGGAACACGCTGGTGTGTATTTAAGTTTCCTGACGTAGTGAAGTTCTTCCCACACTGGTCACAGTGGTATGGCTTCTCTCCTGTATAAACACGCTGGTCTGTCTTTAACTTTAACTAAAGTTTTTTCAAAAGCCTCTGGATCGGCCTATTACACTAGAACACAGCTCCAGATTTTGAGTGCCGAAACGTAGCCCCAGCCGTATCCTGAGGCCTCTGGGTTTGAGCTTCATTTTGGCTGCGGTATTGACATTGCTAGGCACAAATGTAGGCGAAAACGCAGTAGTGTAATCAAGGCCTAAGAAACCAGGTCCATTCCAAATTCCACGACATGTTTTTCTCTTTCTCCAACTCCCTTCTCCTTCATCTATCGCTTCTTCAATAGCTGGTGGTGAACCTGAGAGGAGAGAGAAAGGGGGAATGAGAAAGAGAGAGAAAGTAGGGAGGGGGGGGGTGGGTTTGTGTGGAAACTCTTCTTGTACTGTTCTCTATGTGTCATTGTACAGTATGTCTAGTTGCCTTCCAGGGACAATAAAGATGTTCTGAATATAAACAATAAAGATGTTCAGAATATAGACTGATTTTCAGATCATAAAAGTCAATTTGATATCAAATTAATATCAAACACACACACACACGCACACTATTGCTTACAAAGATGGGGTCCTTTTTGAGGCAGGCTTCAGTGAACTCACAGCTCTTGGATGAACTGTATGAACACGCTGGTGTCTCTTTAAGTGTCCTGACATAGTGAAGTTCTTCCCACACTGGTCACAGTGGTATGGCTTCTCTCCTGTATGAACACGCTGGTGTGTCCTTAAGTGTCCTGACGTAGTGAAGTTCTTTCCACACTGGTCACAGTGATATGGCTTCTCTCCTGTATGAAAACGCTGGTGTGTCTTTAACTCTGCTGACGTAGTGAAGTTCTTCCCACACTGGTCACAGTGGTATGGCTTCTGTCCTGTATGAAAACGCTGGTGTGTCTTTAACTCTGCTGACGTAGTGAAGTTCTTCCCACACTGGTCACAGTGGTATGGCTTCTCTCCTGTATGAACACGCTGGTGCGTCTTTAAGTGTCCTGACATAGTGAAGTTCTTCCCACACTGGTCACAGTGGTATGGCTTCTCTCCTGTATGAACACACTGGTGTGTCTTTAAGCTTCCTGACTGGGTGAAGTTCTTTCCACACTGGTCACAGTGGTATGGCTTCTCTCCTGTATGAACACGCTGGTGCGTCTTTAAGTGTCCTGACATAGTGAAGTTCTTCCCACACTGGTCACAGTGGTATGGCTTCTCTCCTGTATGAACACGCTGGTGTGTCTTTAAGCTTCCTGACTGAGTGAAGTTCTTTCCACACTGGTCACAGTGGTATGGCTTCTCTCCTGTATGGACACGCTGGTGTGTCTTTAAGTGTCCTGAAATAGTGAAGTTCTTCCCACACTGGTTACAGTGGTATGGCTTCTCTCCAGTATGAACACGCTGGTGTGTCTTTAAGTGTCCTGACATAGTGAAGTTCTTCCCACACTGGTATGGCGTCTCTCCTGTATGAACACGCTGGTGTGTCTTTAACTCTCCTGATCTAGTGAAGTTTTTCCCACACTGGTCACAGTGGTATGGCTTCTCTCCTGTAGGAACACGCTGGTGTGTATTTAAGTTTCCTGACGTAGTGAAGTTCTTCCCACACTGGTCACAGTGGTATGGCTTCTCTCCTGTATAAACACGCTGGTCTGTCTTTAACTTTAACTAAAGTTTTTTCAAAAGCCTCTGGATCGGCCTATTACACTAGAACACAGCTCCAGATTTTGAGTGCCGAAACGTAGCCCCAGCCGTATCCTGAGGCCTCTGGGTTTGAGCTTCATTTTGGCTGCGGTATTGACATTGCTAGGCACAAATGTAGGCGAAAACGCAGTAGTGTAATCAAGGCCTAAGAAACCAGGTCCATTCCAAATTCCACGACATGTTTTTCTCTTTCTCCAACTCCCTTCTCCTTCATCTATCGCTTCTTCAATAGCTGGTGGTGAACCTGAGAGGAGAGAGAAAGGGGGAATGAGAAAGAGAGAGAAAGTAGGGAGGGGGGGGTGGGTTTGTGTGGAAACTCTTCTTGTACTGTTCTCTATGTGTCATTGTACAGTATGTCTAGTTGCCTTCCAGGGACAATAAAGATGTTCTGAATATAAACAATAAAGATGTTCAGAATATAGACTGATTTTCAGATCATAAAAGTCAATTTGATATCAAATTAATATCAAACACACACACACACGCACACTATTGCTTACAAAGATGGGGTCCTTTTTGAGGCAGGCTTCAGTGAACTCACAGCTCTTGGATGAACTGTATGAACACGCTGGTGTCTCTTTAAGTGTCCTGACATAGTGAAGTTCTTCCCACACTGGTCACAGTGGTATGGCTTCTCTCCTGTATGAACACGCTGGTGTGTCCTTAAGTGTCCTGACGTAGTGAAGTTCTTTCCACACTGGTCACAGTGATATGGCTTCTCTCCTGTATGAAAACGCTGGTGTGTCTTTAACTCTGCTGACGTAGTGAAGTTCTTCCCACACTGGTCACAGTGGTATGGCTTCTCTCCTGTATGAAAACGCTGGTGTGTCTTTAACTCTGCTGACGTAGTGAAGTTCTTCCCACACTGGTCACAGTGGTATGGCTTCTCTCCTGTATGAACACGCTGGTGCGTCTTTAAGTGTCCTGACATAGTGAAGTTCTTCCCACACTGGTCACAGTGGTATGGCTTCTCTCCTGTATGAACACACTGGTGTGTCTTTAAGCTTCCTGACTGGGTGAAGTTCTTTCCACACTGGTCACAGTGGTATGGCTTCTCTCCTGTATGGACACGCTGGTGTGTCTTTAAGTGTCCTGACGTAGTGAAGTTCTTCCCACACTGGTCACAGTGGTATGGCTTCTGTCCTGTATGAACACGCTGGTGTGTCTTTAACTCTCCTGATCTAGTGAATTTCTTTCCACACTGGTCACAGTGGTATGGCTTCTCTCCCGTATGAACACTCTGGTGTGTCTTTAACTCTCCTGATCTAGTGAAGTTCTTCCCACACTGGTCACAGTGGTATGGCTTCTCTCCTGTATGAACACGCTGGTGTGTCTTTAAGCTTCCTGACTGAGTGAAGTTCTTTCCACACTGGTCACAGTGGTATGGCTTCTCTCCTGTATGGACACGCTGGTGTGTCTTTAAGTGTCCTGAAATAGTGAAGTTCTTCCCACACTGGTTACAGTGGTATGGCTTCTCTCCAGTATGAACACGCTGGTGTGTCTTTAAGTGTCCTGACATAGTGAAGTTCTTCCCACACTGGTATGGCGTCTCTCCTGTATGAACACGCTGGTGTGTCTTTAACTCTCCTGATCTAGTGAAGTTTTTCCCACACTGGTCACAGTGGTATGGCTTCTCTCCTGTAGGAACACGCTGGTGTGTATTTAAGTTTCCTGACGAAGTGAAGTTCTTCCCACACTGGTCACAGTGGTATGGCTTCTCTCCTGTATAAACACGCTGGTCTGTCTTTAACTTTCCTGACTCCCTGAAGTTCTTTCCACCCTGCTCACATTGGTATGGCTTCTCTCCTTAATGAACACACTGGTGCGTCCTGAGATTAGCCTTTAGACTGAAGTTCTTCCCACACTGGTCACAGTGGTACGATCTTGGCTTGTCAATGTCTCTCTGCCTCTGGCCAGGAGCTGCAGTGAGCGGGGTGTTGGAGGTGGTGAAAGGGAGTGATCAAGAGGAGCAGGATGGGAGAGTCTCTGGTCTGATCTCTCCGTTCCTTAGCAGAGAGATGTAGAGGTTGTCACGGCTGCTCTTGATGTGATTGTGGAGGGAGATCTGGGAGTTTTAGGAGAATTGGTACTCGGACCAAGGAGTACACCTGGGGCAAGTCTGAAATCACTTCTGGGATTGAGAGTGAAAGAGAGACACACAAACATTAAAATGATTCACACATTTAGTACAAGTTCAAATACTGTATAGGGTGATTATATGTAGCTAGTGAAGGTGGGGGGGACACAACCACATGACGACTTCAGATTGTGGACAGGAGAGAGAAAGATATGCAACAGGTTCCTCTGGCTGAGCTCGGAGGGAAAGCGACAGAGGAGAGAGAAAAAGAAGTGACAAAATCTAAATAGGAGAGAGGAGAGAAAACATGTAATACGTTGAAGCCCACGGTGTTAACTTAGATAGCTAGAATAAGCTAGCCAGCACTCCTTAACTTATGTCAAGCTACCATGTTCCATGGCAACTAAGAGCATTCCATTCTGTTCATAGATAGCGTGGCTGCCTAATATCGGCAATTTGCGTGCCCCACAACAGCAATTTGCACAGGCGCCATTGCAGCGCATCACATACTGTCCCCTGTATCGTTGCATCCATGAGTGTCCTGAATTTCACGCTGTATGCCCACGTCTTGCCTGCTGTCTGGCACCATGGGAAAAAGACAAAGGAGAGAGGGAAGGCCGGAAGAGGAGAGCTACTTGGACAGCGGTTATTATTATGACTAGTAGACCTCTGGTTGTTTCAGCTTTAAGGAAAAGAGGTGGATGAGAGAGAGATGGAGGAGAAGACAGAGGGAAGGAGAGTCTAGGACAACTACCTCTAGTGGTGCTCTTTTTGTCCCAGAAGTAGTCGAAGGAGATGCTCTTGTATCTGTACTCCTGTCCGTACCAGACCAGCAGCTCCTCCCCGACAGCCAGCAGCCGACAGCAGCGATACAGGATCCCTCCACGGTACTGAAACGCTACCAGGTTCTGCTCTTCCTCAGTACAGGCACAGTTCACATACCTAGGAGAAAGGGGGGATGGTTTCTTAAAAACAAACTGGTGAGGGAGGGAGAGATGGAAGGAAGGAAGGATGAAGGAAGAGAGGGAGGGAGAAAACCAAGTGGGTGAGATGTAGGGTCTGACTGTATGGAGGGAGGGAGGGAAGGAAACTTTCAAGACTGGAGAGGTGGTTTATTTTGAGTGGGAGCAGCAGAATAGATTCTGGAAATCTGAGAAATGAACATGTGTTCATATTTATTCACCTGATTGTAATGCCTAATTATTCGACAGTTTACACATGCAAAGATGGGTCCATCCCTGATCTCTAAAAAGTCCTATTCTGCCTATTTTTGTCCTGTTTAATTGTTCATGAAATCTTTCCTTTAACATAGCCTGTAAGAGCCAAATTCAGGTTAATTGGGTCAATGCGTTGCTCCTCCCATGTTAATAGGAACTGATGATATTTAGGTAGGAACTCACCTGTTGTTGGCTAGGTGTTGCTGCACGGTCAAACAGTTTTTGACCACACGCACTCACAAACATGCGTACCGGGTTGTTTGCTGGATTATTGGATTATTGATTATGGAAGGACAATAAATGGACCAAGTGTTCGCACAGCAGTTTATTGTCCGACTACTTTATCAACAAACACGGTAACGTAAAATGTGTCAATTAGATAAATCCGGAGAAGCAGCGCCATAGTGGCTTAAAGCACTAGGCTTAGCCTTCACATAGCCTTTTTATTTGCATCCGATTGTATATAGGCCTCTGGATTCATTGAGAGTTGCTTCTCTATGAACATCCTTCTATAAGTTCTCTGGCTCTCAGAAGCCAGTCATCTAGTGTATACTCCCAGTCATCTAGTGTATACTCTCAGAAGCCAGTCATCTAGTGTATACTCTCAGAAGCCAGACATCTAGTGTATACTCCCAGTCGTCTAGTGTATACTCTCAGAAGCCAGTCATCTAGTGTATACTCCCAGTCATCTAGTGTATACTCTCAGAAGCCAGTGGTCTAGTGTATACTCTCAGAAGCCAGTCATCTAGTGTATACTCTCAGAAGCCAGTCGTCTAGTGTATACTCTCAGAAGCCAGTCATCTAGTGTATACTCTCAGAAGCCAGTCGTCTAGTGTATACTCTCAGAAGCCAGTCGTCTAGTGTATACTCTCAGAAGCCAGTCATCTAGTGTATACTCTCAGAAGCCAGTCATCTAGTGTATACTCTCAGAAGCCAGTCATCTAGTGTATACTCTCAGAAGCCAGTCGTCTAGTGTATACTCTCAGAAGCCAGTCATCTAGTGTATACTCTCAGTCATTCCATAATCTGTTCAGATTGTGAAAGTCTTCTAGTGTATCAGAGGCTTAACTCGTCCCACCCCCCTCTATTAAGGTAAATAAACAAAACAACAGTGAGTCAGGCTGCTTGTCGAGGACCAGACACGACCGCACGATCCAGAGGACCAGACACGGCCGCACGATCCAGAGAACCAGACACGACCGCACGATCCAGAGAACCAGACACGAGCGCACGATCCAGAGTGCCAGACACGGCCGCACGATCCAGACAGCCGCTGGGACACAGGAGCCTGGTCCCATCACAGCCCCACCACCTCGCTTCCCAGAGGCTGACAAAATGGACTCGCTCACTCACTTCCAGTTTGGCTGTTTTATTCACTAGTGCTGCTGAACGGGGGACTAAAGTCTCCAGCATACATGCACACTCTAACACCTTTAACAGCATACATGCCCACTCTAACACCTTTAACAGCATACATGCACTCTAACACCTTTAACAGCATACATGCACTCTAACACCTTTAACAGCATACATGCACTCTAACACCTTTAACAGCATACATGCCCTCTAACACCTTTAACAGCATACATGCCCTCTAACACCTTTAACAGCATACATGCCCTCTAACACCTTTAACAGCATACATGCACTCTAACACCTTTAACAGCATACATGCCCTCTAACACCTTTAACAGCATACATGCACTCTAACACCTTTAACAGCATACATGCACTCTAACACCTTTAACAGCATACATGCACTCTAACACCTTTAACAGCATACATGCACACACTAACACCTTTAACAGCATACATGCCCACTCTAACACCTTTAACAGCATACATGCACTCTAACACCTTTAACAGCATACATGCACTCTAACACCTTTAACAGCATACATGCCCACTCTAACACCTTTAACATCATACATGCACTCTAACACCTTTAACAGCATACATGCACACTAACACCTTTAACAGCATACATGCACACTAACACCTTTAACAGCATACATGCACTCTAACACCTTTAACAGCATACATGCACACACTAACACCTTTAACAGCATACATGCCCACTCTAACACCTTTAACAGCATACATGCACTCTAACACCTTTAACAGCATACATGCACTCTAACACCTTTAACAGCATACATGCACACTAACACCTTTAACAGCATACATGCACTCTAACACCTTTAACAGCATACATGCACTCTAACACCTTTAACAGCATACATGCACTCTAACACCTTTAACAGCATACATGCCCACTCTAACACCTTTAACAGCATACATGCACTCTAACACCTTTAACAGCATACATGCACACTAACACCTTTAACAGCATACATGCACTCTAACACCTTTAACAGCATACATGCCCACTCTAACACCTTTAACAGCATACATGCACTCTAACACCTTTAACAGCATACATGCACTCTAACACCTTTAACAGCATACATGCACTCTAACACCTTTAACAGCATACATGCACTCTAACACCTTTAACAGCATACATGCACACTCTAACACCTTTAACAGCATACATGCACACTCTAACATCTTTAACAGTCTCAGAGGAGTCATTTAGGCTGATTTTATCACCTGGGAGCGGGGGTGACCCCCACACACAGACACACCTCCGCCTCAGTGAGGAGCGCACACCTTTTGTGTCTGTGACGCCGGTTACCACAGCGACGACAGCCCTGTCAAAAGTGAGAAGAGCGTGTCGCGGCCGGGCGAGACAGAGAGGACGGGGGGGGCTGCCCAGAACACGAAGAGGACAAGGGGGGCTGCCCAGAACACGAAGAGGACAGGGGGGGCTGCCCATAACACGAAGAGGACAAGGGGGGCTGCCCAGAACACGAAGAGGCTGCTCATTTAGACGTCCCCCTACTGGGAGGAGCGCGGTGGCTTCGCTGACCGTCGAATGACCGACCTGATCAGCTGTTGCGTCGCTAGCGGCAACGTCACCATCAGATCTGCGGCTGATATCGGAGCCTTGAGAACCGATGGTTCTGGAGCCCAGCGGCCCTTAGGGCAGGAGCCTATCTCCTGGTTCCGCGTGGGGCGGCTTGAAGTACAAGTACACCCCCTGGACATGACGCTAGGCTAGGCCCAGGCTAGGCTATGGCCAGGCAAATCCCATTAGCATTCCGCTAGGGCTAGGCTAGGCTAAGCTAGGCTATCATTACCATTCTCCAGGTTCTCATTGCTCTCATAGCATCCAGAGTCACGCGGGGAGTCCCCAACCAGGTTGTGGCCCTCGGACAGCAGTTTCTCTTGGGAGCCTGACAGGCCACCGCGCTCCGGGTCACTGCTGCCTGGAGACAGACACACACACACACACACACACACACACACACACACACACCCCGTGTGGTCAGAAACATACTGAGTCAACCTCAGTACTCAAACTGATCAGGGCTGCGAGACAGATTGGAAATGTGTGTGTGTTGGAACATTGGGTGGGTAGTGACTAGCAAGCCTGCACACGTGTGTGTGTGTGTGTGTGTGTGTGTGTGTGTGTGTGTGTACTCACTGTCATACTCCTGCAGCAGCTCCACTGCGGTGAGCAGCACAGCCCTCTGTTGAGGGTCTTTGATGTTCAGCTCGTCCAGGTCCTCCTCCTCCAGCAGCTTGAAGGTGTCCAGGTCCTCGTAGCCGTTGAACAGGAAGGTGGGCATGTGCTCCTGCAGGGAGGGGGTGAGGGGGGGGGGGGGGTTACTTAGGTTGAGGTGTACTCGGTTAAGATGGCGTCCATCGGGACCGGGGGGAATCGAATGCATGGAACTCATCACATATGCCAAGAGAACTGGATATGCTAGCTTGAAAGCTAACTTTAGCTACCTGGCTTGCACTAAATTTAGCCCCAAAAAAGTCAGATCTGATCACACAAAAAACAGTCAATTGCAATACAAATGCCTGTACAATAATTATAAAATAAATGAATTTGACACATTTATAAATAACAATGTAGACATTAATCCCGTCGGAAGGCAATGTTCCACTGTCGATACCATTGACTGTCATCCATTCAGTGTTCAAGGATTGAGGGTGGGCAGGACAGAGCGAGTCTGGAAGACAGGCTGACTCGCAAAAAAAAAAAAAAAAGTTTTAGACACGTATTGCAAAAACCTTTTTACAAGGAAGTCTGGCTTCAAGGCTAGGACAGAAGTACCAGCATGCCTACGACCAGACCAGATCCTTCAAGGGTTACCCTCAGGTACAGTAGTGCAGTCGGGAGTTACAGATCAAACACATCTTAACCAAGTTCTGACTGCCAGCTACAACAAGCTGTTTAGACTGTGAGAGGCTAGTGAAAAACTATTATGTTTCTTTGTACAGTATCGCGCAGCCTTCATAGTAGTCTTTAACAGGGCGCGTTACAACGGAAAAATGCTGACGTGCAGAGATGTGAAAGTGAAACGTCAGATTGTGAGCCAGACTAGTGGTTGAAGTTACGGTAGAGGCAGGGTGGGGATGACAGTGATGAGGGTGACCCTCCCTCCCTTACCCACCCTGGAACCACATGAGACGAGGCTAGGCTACACACACACACACACACAAGCGCACACACACACACCCACCCCCACACACACAAAAACACACGCGCACACACACACAAACACACCCACCCACCCCCACACAAACAAACACACACACACACACACACACACACACACACACCCACCCACCCCCCCACACACACACACACACACACACACACACACAGTCATTACAATCCGTGGAGGTACAATATCACACACAGTAGTGGAATAGAACAAAAAAAATGTCCCCAGAAAGCCCTCTGGTCCAGAATTGCAGGCTAGCTCTGTCCAGAACAGTCACCGCAAACAACATCAACTTCAACCAATCATAATTGTCCGCCACTTAAACCAATCATAATTGTCCGCCACTTAAACCGTGGAAAGTGGTTGGGCGCTTTCTAAGTTTGTTTGACCCGCGCGTCTCGGGGGCAGAACACACAGACATGGCGTCACCACGGAGACCGTTCATTAACATGCCTGTTTCCTTTTCTGTCGCGGAGATCACAGTGATCCGCCGCCGCCGGGTCGACCCCGACGAGAGCGACGCGGAACCCGGCCGGAACCACGCAGGGCTGCTATCTTCGTCTGCCCGCCAAATACACCCCGCCAGATTAGAAGGCACAAACCAAGCGCCGTTTAGAGAACCGGTAGAAAGCGACGCCCGTTAAGATGTCATCTCGCTGGACTTCATCCTTGTTACTCGTCCGGTGACTTCCTGTCGAGACCACGTCGACTCTTGACTGGCGTCTCGGAGGCGGCGTTCGCATTTCGACACGCAGACAGAAACTTCCATCAAATAAACAAAGTGGGTCAAATCCAAACATACACACGTCTGAAATATAGATTTTATAACGGGCTTGACGCGATGCAGACGCAGCCAACCGGAGCACACCTGAGTTGAAACAGGAAAGCCTGTCCACGCGCTGAGCCGTGGGTAATGAGGGGTTCTGGGAATGTGTGTTTAGTCTAGCACTCCCACTCCTGAATGCGGGACTACGTATGTGCTGACGGACGTAGCATAGGCACCCTGGCGCATATGGGCCGTCGGGACACGCAGGAGGCCTTGAGGGGTAAAACGCAGCCTGTGCCAGCGCGGGCGACCGTGACGTACGGTTAACACCGCCCCGTCCTTGAGGAGGAGAGAGCGGGCCTTGAGGCCCAGCGTGGTCTCTAATCTTGGGAGCTCCACCGGGGCTGGGCTCGCCCCAGAAAAGCAGCCCACCTACGGGCCAGACTGCCTGGGGGAGCTCGCCTGGCCAGCTGGGCCGGGTTAGGGAAAGGCTGGATACTCCGGGCTTAATTTAGGGTTGGCTAAGGTGTGATAGGGAGTGACAATGAGGGAGGTATGGGTGTGTGTATACATTACAAATGTGTGTGTGTGTGTGTGTGTACATTACAAGTGTGTGTGTGTGTGTGTGTGCGCACATTACAAGTGTGTGTGTGTGTGTGCGTACATTACGTGTGTGTGTGTACATTACGTGTGTGTGTGTGTACATTACAAGTGTGTGTGTGTGCGCGTGTGTACATTACAAGTGTGCGTGTGTGCACATGACATGTGTGTATGTGTACATTACAAGTGTGTGTGTGTGTTACATGCGTGTGTGTGTGTGTGTATATTACAAGTGTAAGTGTGTGTGTGTGTGTGTGTGTGTGTGTGTGTGTGTGCGCGCGCATGTATACAAGCATGTAAACAGTTTACCTTGAGGTTGATGCGCTCCAGCAGCTCCTCCACCGAGGTGGGCTTGGGGGGCCGCCCCTTCCTCCTCCTCCTCACCGAGCGCTTGGGCTTCTCCTCCTCCTCGCTCAGCACGTCCACGTAGATGAACTTGAAGGTGCCCATCTTGTTGTTCAGGAGGCCCATCCAGGTGCCCATGGGCGGCTTGCTGATGACGTCGATCACGTCGCCTCTCTGGAAGAACCAGGGGGGAGAAGGTGGGTGAGCGCTGGCAGAACGAGGTTAAGAGATCGGGAGAGAGAGCTGAGAGAGAGAGATCAGGAGAGAGAGCTGAGCCAAGAGAGATCAGGAGAGAGAGCTGAGCCAAGAGAGATCAGGAGAGAGAGCTGGTCAAGAGAGATCAGGAGAGAGAGCTGGAGAGAGAGATGGGGAGAGAGAGCTGGCCAAGAGAGATCGGGAGAGAGAGCTGGCCAAGAGAGATGGGGAGAGAGAGCTGAGAGAGAGATCAGGAGAGAGAGCTGAGCCAAGAGAGATCAGGAGAGAGAGCTGAGAGAGAGAGATCAGGAGAGAGAGCTGAGAGAGAGAGATCAGGAGAGAGAGCTGGTCAAGAGAGATCAGGAGAGAGAGCTGGAGAGAGAGATGGGGAGAGAGAGCTGGCCAAGAGAGATCGGGAGAGAGAGCTGGCCAAGAGAGATGGGGAGAGAGAGCTGGCCAAGAGAGATCAGGAGAGAGAGCTGAGAGAGAGATCAGGAGAGAGAGCTGAGAGAGAGAGATCAGGAGAGAGAGCTGAGCCAAGAGAGATCAGGAGAGAGAGCTGAGAGAGAGATCAGGAGAGAGAGCTGAGAGAGAGATCAGGAGAGAGAGCTGAGAGAGAGATCAGGAGAGAGAGCTGAGAGAGAGATCAGGAGAGAGAGCTGAGAGAGAGAGATCAGGAGAGAGAGCTGAGCCAAGAGAGATCAGGAGAGAGAGCTGAGAGAGAGAGATCAGGAGAGAGAGCTGAGAGAGAGATCAGGAGAGAGAGCTGAGAGAGAGATCAGGAGAGAGAGCTGAGAGAGAGAGATCAGGAGAGAGAGATCAGGAGAGAGAGCTGAGAGAGAGAGATCAGGAGAGAGAGCTGAGAGAGAGATCAGGAGAGAGAGCTGGCCAATAGAGATGGCTGCATAGGACGGAGCAGACGGTCAGGAGGCCGCATTTCATCAGGTGTGTGTGTGTGTGTGTCTGTTTACATTATCACACTACTTTTCTGTAGCATAGGGACTACTGTGTGTGTGTGTTTACTGTGTGTGTGTGTTTACTGTGTGTGTGTGTTTACTTTCAGTACTTCAGTTTGAGCGAGTCTGTATCATAGGGACTACTCTGTATGTTAGTATGTGTGTGCATTAGTGTGTTGGTTTGTGTGTGTGTGTGTGTGTGTGTGTGTGTGTGTACAGTACGTTTATACTATCCTGTTACCTTCAGTCTGAGAGAGTCTGAATCACATGAACTACTCTGTGTGTTAGTATGTGTGTGTGTGTGTGTGTGTCTGTATGTGTGTGTGTGTGTGTGTGTGTGTGTGTGTGTGTGTGTGTGTGTACCTTCAGTTTGAGGGAGTCAGAGTCGTAGGGGCTGGGTGTGAAGTCCGTGTGCACGCGGGCGCGGCCGCAGAATGGTCCCCTGTAGGGGGGCTCCTCGTCATCGCCGTCCTCAGACTTCACGCTCTCCCGGTTGCTGGCCGACGAGTCCGTGGTGCTGACCGTCTGACCGCCTGGAACGACCACGACCACAATATGACCACACCATGACCACACTACGACCACACCATGACCACACCACGATCACACTACGACCACAACATGACCACACCATGACCACATGACCACAACATGACCACACTACAACCACGCCACGACCACAACATGACCACGCCATGACCACACCATGACCACACCATGACCACACCATGACCACACGCTCAAGGATAGAGATATAGGCCACATAGAAGATGTATGCAAATGCTATCAAGTCAAAGGCTGTTGTAATGTAACAGTGTGGTGATGGCGCCCCCTTGTGCCTAAACTCAGTCGCTGCGGCTTCTATAACCGCTTCCATAGTGATAACATCTCTCTCCTGCTGCTGTATGCACGCGCGCGCACACACACACACACACACACACACACACACACACACACTTACTCATGGAGCTCTGTCCGCTGAGGGAGCTGCGGAGGCTCTCCACGGACCCCCCCGCCTTCAGCTTGGGAGTCTTCTCCAGGGAGTCTGAGTCTGGCTGGGAGGACTGGGGGGAGCTGGGGGTCCCGTCTGGACTGGACTGGAGAGAGAAGAGGAGGAGAGAGAGGAGGAGAGAGAGAGGAGGAGGGGAGAGAGGAGGAGAGAGAGGGGAGGAGGGGAGAGAGGAGGAGGAGAGATGAGGAGGAGGAGAGAGAGGAGGAGAGAGAGAGAGGAGGAGGAGAGAGGAGGAAGAGAGAGAGAGAGGAGGAGGAGAGAGGAGGAGAGAGAGGAGGAGGAGAGAGAGGAGGAGGAGAGAGGGATGGGAGTGAGAGAGGAGGGTGGAGAGGGGGATGAAGAGAGATTAGGATGGAGGGAGAGGAGGGTGGAGAGAGAGATGGGGGAGAGGGTGGTTGTGGAGAGGTAGAGGAGGAGAAGAGAGAAACAGAGGAGGGGGGGGGGGTGTGAATGAAAGGGAGGAGGAGGAGGAGGAGGAGCAGGAAGAGAAACAAAAAAAGAGCGGCCGTCAGCATCAAAACCAGACGCTCTAATCCACAGCAACATTTACCTCCTTTCCTCATCTTCAGTACTACTGGGTCGACAGCGGCCGTACCACACCCGGCCACTAGATGGCACTGTGGCATGCAGAATAGCGGCCTGACTCCCGGTGGAGGCGGTAGGCGGTAGTTTGTCTGCCGTTTCCATGCGCAACACACAATCATGACTCAGCAGCGCGCCCTTTCTGGGTCGGTGTAGCCGGGGCCACCGTGACGGTGATTACTTCTCTCCGAGGGGGCGTGTTTGGACCCGAGGTCTAAAGGGCGACGCCCCACCCCGGCGCCGGACACGCCAACGCCACGGCCAACGCCAGGGCCTCTGACCACGGCCAGTGTGGATGGGACTGTTCGTCCGCAAGTGTGAGTTTGAATGCTGTGTGGATGAGCCAGTGTACACACACACACACACACAAACACGCGCACACACACACAGTGCCGTCTCGGTGTGCTGGCGTGCCTGAGTGCATGAGGTCAGTGCACGGCGAATCACACACACTCCGCCCTGCACACTGGCCGCCGGAACGACGTGGGAGGACAGCTGAGCGACGGCCAGCCAGCTGTGTGTGTGTGTGTGTGTGTGTGTGTGCAAGCTGGATGTTTCCTCTGTAACCAACACAAACACTTCCACCCCCTGAACCATAGTAGCTTGAGTCCGTGTGTGTGTGAGTGTGTGTGTGTGTGTGTGTGTGTGTGTGTGTGTGTGTGTGCCTACCTGTTCAGACACTGAGCTGTTGTACTTCTTGGACATGCGTTTCCTCATGGTCTCCTTGACGGACTTGACCTTCTTGCCCAGGGAGATACGAGAGGTGGTGGGAGACTTGACCACCTCCCGGTAGATAGCATCCTGGTCCTTACTCTGGAGGGAGGGAGGGAGGGGGGGAGAGGGAGAGGGGGGGGGGAGAGGGAGAGACACGGAGAGAGAGAGAGGGAGAGAGAGAGAGAGGGGGGGACGGGGGACGGAGAGAGAGAGAGGGAGAGAGAGGGGGGGGGGGAGGGAGGGAGGGAGAGAGAGAGAGGGAGAGAGACGGAGAGAGAGAGGGGGGGGAGGGAGGGAGGAGAGAGAGAGAGAGAGAGAGAGAGAGAGAGAGAGGGAGAGAGACGGAGAGAGAGAGAGGGAGAGAGAGAGAGAGGGGGGGAAACGGAGAGAGAGAGAGGGAGAGAGAGAGAGAGAGAGGGTGGGGGGAGAGACGGAGAGAGAGAGAGGGAGAGAGAGAGGGGGAGAGAGAGAGAGAGAGAGAGAGAGAGAGAGAGAGAGAGAGTTTGAGTACACTGGGAGTCCGGTTTGGTCCTGCACCCCCACAGCCCACAGACAACCAATCAGAACTTACATTGGGATCCGACCCCGAGTTGACCACATGCAGCGAGCGGTTGGACAGGTCGAATCCTCCGAAACTACACGTCCTCTGAGGGGGGGAGGGAGGGAGAGAGAGAGAGAGAGAGAGA